>NW_025222224.1:520989-578304 GCF_014066325.1 Apis laboriosa
ATATAATATATATATATAATATATATATATAATTAATATATATATATATATTGTATCCTTCTATAAAAGTGAAAATTAAAGAAAAAAAAATTTTTGATAAAAGAAATAATTTATACTTTTATGAAAAACGATCATATATATCATCTGGTAATATTAGTATTATCTGTTCGATAAATAAATTCATGACACCATATATTTGTTAATTAATTTATTAGAACTGAGTATATAACAAATTATATTAAAATAATATTGCTAACAAGTATGCTAAATTATTAATTTATAACAATGTGATATATTGTAAATATATACACTTTAAATCGAATGCTATTATAAAAGTTAAAATATATTTAGGTTATTTAATTTAAATGTTGTTTTCTGTCGTCACGTTTATTTATTTTCTAATAAAATTTCTGTGAATTTATCTTTTGTGAATCATATTCATATATATTAATATTATATTTCAAAATACAATATAAAATATAAAATACACAACAAATATAATGCATAATTTCAAAACATTGTTATAAATAAATAATATGTAATGATTACAACATATATGAAAGTTTAAAATTTGAAATTAAAAAAATTAAGAAAAATATAAGAAAAAAAAAATATCTATCGTTTAAAACAAATAAATATTTTAATAAGTGTTCAGTGGAATGTTTTAATTTTCTTGTATATTATTTCTTTTATTTAAAAGTGTAAAAGTATAAATAATTTAACTATTATTCTCTACAATATTTTTACAAGTTTAAATTATAAAATTTAAAATTGTTTATATAATAGAATTTTAGAACATAAATAAAATCTCATATATAGTTTCAATGTATATTAATTTTCACAGTTTTGTTATTTTGAACATTATTTTTTTTAAAATATTCTTTCTAAAATATATAAAATAATTAGAAATTATAATAATAATAGAAATATTTAAATTCATAATAGTTTTTATGATTAAATAGTTTAATAAACATTCATAATAATAATAATCTATTTTAAATATATTTTGTTCCATAATCAAATTTAATTTTCTACATTATTAATTAAGAATAATATTATTTAGCTACGTCTTATGAGGAGCATTTGAGGGAACTATTTTCTGATTTAAATAAAACTACTTCCATTAAATGGAATTCATAAATATTCCAAAATATGTATATAAATTTCTAATGGATCTCATGATTTCTTATAAAAACAAATAAAATATGATGCAATAAAAAACCTAATGAAAAAAAAAATTCATCAACCGAAGCATATGTAAACTTATTACTGGCATAACTGCTCAACTTTTTTTTGTAAAAGATAAACTTGAAATAAAGGTCCAAGATAATATCATTCGGATTTGTTCAATTGCCATTAATAAATTTGTAATGAATAACAACACTCGTTTCATTAGAATCCACTGCATTTTATGTTTTCTTGTGGTGAAGTGGTGAAGGAAGTTTTGCTACTAAGTGTTCTTAAATGTCGTGTAAGTTTTCATAAAATCATAAAAAAATATCATAATAAAATTAAAAATTAAGCTGTATATTATTAAAATAAGACAGATATTAATATGAATGACTTTTATGTTATAAATATTTCAATACTTCTTCTTTTTAATAAAAAAAAGTTCATCCAATGTGTCTGTCAGTGTACATCAACATATACAAGCAGGCCTAAGATGTTATGCAGAAATATAGCTGTTTAAAGCTATTTTATTCTATCATCTTTAAACGTAAATAATGAAACGAAGCAAGAAATTTAGTTACTACATATAGGAACTTTTGGTCCTTCGGTATAACGAGTATCTAAAAATATAATGGCAGTAAAGTACAAAGCTTAGACTAAAACTTCATCAGATTAAAATATTCATTTTTCTGTTTTTGTTACAAAATTAAAATAGACAGAATCTAACATCGTTATTTTCTTCTTCTATGTTTAGAGTAAACGTTGAGATATAAAAATCAATATTTATTATAATATATATTATATATTATAATATATAATATATATATAATATTATATATTATATTATATATTATATATATATATATTATAATTAAAAATATATATTGAAAATATAACATTCACGAAAAAAATTAAATGAAATTAAAATCATACTTAAATATTAAGGAATAAATATGAGAGAAAGAATAAAAAAACCAATTCGAGTCATTACCATCTTCGTCATGACTAATATCAATCGATTTATTTAACTCATCAAACGGATGATATTCACGACCAGCAGAAGGTTACGACAGCGGCATTGTAGCTGAAAGCACGATAGTCACGACAACCAAAGGAAAGAGCTAGAAGTCATTACAAAACCACCGGAGCCAGATTATCAAGACGTCCCAAACGACACGCAAGAAGGAACTGGAAGTTATTCTAGAACCATCGAGGCCGATTTACAGAAGACCGCATTCGACATACAGAACATATCTCAGATCAATTGGTATCCAAAGATATTAAGAGCGCGGATCTTCGACTGGCCATCGAAAATAGAGCACCAGCCTAATGAATTCTTGCAATCGTTACGTGACGATCGATGGACAGTGATTCGAATTAGATTTAGAGAATAATTAATAAAAAGAAAGTATTCTTTTTAGTATATTCTTTATAGTAATATTAACTAGCTATATAAAATCGATAAATTAAGAAATATAGAGAATTTTATATTTCGCTCGAAGTTAGAGAGTGTAATTTTTGTACGAAATGCGCTCGCAATAAACTTAATTTATGCATTTTATAATCTTAACTTAACTTAAAACTAAGATGCATGCGTCCCACGATGATTCCACAATGATCTCACGATGATCCAGTAACGATCCGACGATACGATGTCCCCGATGGGGGTTTAATAAAGTGATAGTTGCAGTCCAATTTAAACGACCAAAATATCCAAAAGAAAATTGGCACAATTTTCTAGATTGGATTGCAGATACTGCGTAGATTTTAGCTTGATATCAATTTTTAAAAATTTATCTTCAGAAAATTTTCGAAGGAAATTTTTCAAAGAGTTATCTATGAATATCAATTACCAGGTCTTACGAGGATGACTACGCATCGATACCCATCTAACGTTGAAAAATTAAATGCAACAACAGTTAAATATATTAAGAACACATAAAGTACGAAACATTAAAATTAATATAATATAAATAAATTAGAAAAATGTAAAATATAAATAATTGATAATCGAAATGAATTATAATTAATAATTAATGTTAAATAAATTATGCAAAAAACGGAAGAAGAAAAAAATAAGAAATAAAAATTGAATAACTCTGAAAAGAAAAATTAATTCCGAATGAAATTATTATTTAAATTAGTGAATTGTAATAGCAATTTATCGCTCGCAATTAATTCCACATTGTGAAAACAATGAGGCTTAATTTATACTTTAATACTACTTTCATTCATCTTAATTTATTTATTATAATTAATAGTAATATAAATCGTAAATTTATAAATTTAGGATTTAATTAAATAATAATTAAAAATAATAATTAAATAATAATATATATCTATAATAATAATATCTATAATATCTATAAATTAAAAAAAAGAAAAAAAGAAATAAATAAGTAAAATAATAAATGAATATATAAATAGATGAAAATTATATATTAAGAAATACATTATAAAATAAATGTTTAAATAAATGAATGTGCAGATGATTAAATAAATGAAACGATAAATAAATATTAATTAAAAAATAAAATAATATACGATAGTAAATAAATTTAATTTATTCACAATAAATGATTAAAAAATGTTCTCGATATTATAAAAATTTAGTTAAAATATCATCGATCTTCTCGACATAAGTTCGTTGAAAAATGACTACTCTATTGTATGTATAGATCACTGTCATTATCACGAAGTTAGATGAAAACGTACGTTTTCTACCGATTGCGTCAAATCTGATTTATTGAGTACAATGACGAATAATTCAACAATTTTTTAACTTCTATTATTAATTTATAACATCATAATAATTTATTACGATAAAAAATTAATATATCTTTTCTATTTTTATTGTTTTATCACGCCTTTAACAATTTATTACGATAGTAAATAAATACATAATAATTAATATATTTTTATGTGTAATAATTAATAACAATTAAAAATTTAAATGTAATAATTAATATATTTTTATAAACTAAAACTAAATTTTAGATTTCTGTGATATTTGTTTTCAATTTAACTATAATTATCCAATTATAATTTTATTGAAATATTTTAAATGTCATTTTATATGAAAAACAATTATAGATAATTTATATGTTATAGGCCATTTTATAACTATAAATTAAAATTAAACGGATAGTGATCAATCGAGAATAACGAAATTTAATATGAAATAAGAATTTGTGAATAAGAAAAATATTTGATATTGGATAATAATGGATAATTCTTGTTTTATTTGCTAATAAAAATTTTTGCTAATAATCATCTCAATTGAATTTAAATTAAAATTCAAATAATCATACAACATTTAATTCATTACCATTATATCAAAAAACCTAAAGCATTTAGTAATTTTACTATTCGGATCATGTATGTATACATGTAATTGATCGATGAGATCAATAAGGTTGAATAAGGTTTTGATGTTACATTTTCCTTAGAAATCTGCGATTATTATTTGATTTTTAAGTCCTAAAATCACCTTCCAATATATATATATGATAATAATTATAATATATAAAGATGATATATAATATACAAATTACTTCGGAATTGGAAAAATTCCTATTAAAAATTCACTCCTATTAAAAATTTTCTACAAATAGAACAATAATTTTATAATAATAATAGCTATGAGAATAAAAAATTAGAAATTTAAAATTTAAAAATCAAATTAAATTAAAAGATAAAAGTTTTTTTTTAAATTAAAAGTTAGAAGTGAAAGTTAAAAATTAAATTGAAATAATATTAAAAGTTAAAAGTTAAATAAAAAATTATAAATTAAATTAAAATAAAATTAATCATTGAAAGATAAATTAAAATCTAAATAATAAATAAAAATGTATTTAAAAGTTAAATTTAATTCGAAATTAATTAATAACTTCAAATAATATTTATAAAATTAAAAATTAAAAATTAATATAAATTAAAAATTGAAGAATAAATTAAAATAAAATTAAAATTTAAATATAAATAAAATTTAGTTATAAATTAAAATTAAATTAATATAAATTTAAAAATTAAAATTAAAGTAATTAAAAAATTTAAAAGTAAAATAAAAAGTTAATCAATAAATTAAAAATTGAAAGTTAGAAATTGATTGAAATGAAATAAAACTAAAAGTTAAAAATTGAAGTAAATTAAGAATTAAATTTAGATAAAAATTGAACTTGATGTGTCTGTTACAAAAATTTGATTGAGAAAGTGATTCCTAAATCATGATCTTTTTTCTCTGAAATCGCAACGCGATGTAAAATAACAACGATTGGATTTAAATATTTTATTTGTTCTCGAAAAATGAGTTTTCTTTTATAATTCAATTTAATTATTTTAGATTAATTAGATTTTTGTTATTAATTTCTATTACAATAATACATATAAGAATTAATATATTACGCATTATAAATACAAATTAAATATGATTTTACATTATTTTTTTTAATTTGTAAGTTATATTAAAATATTTTAAATATTATTTATTAATATTAAAAATAATTATAATTATAAATTAAAATCGTCAACTAATCGAAAATAATCACGATATGATGAAATAAAATTTTTAATTTTTGCTATATTAAAATCTATTGAAACAATTCTTGTTTTGAATTATTCAATATATAATATAATATATAATATTGAATTATTTTAATATATAATATTTTTATTCAGTTTTAATTTTTAATTAATTTAATTTTATTTAATAATTAATTATTAATTATTAAATATAATTTTATAATTATTTAATTAACAGTTTTAATTAATTTTTTAAATTTTTTTTCTATACTTTAAATTTTATTTATTATATATTTAATTCTTATGATGAATTTCTTATCTTCTTCTTAAACTTTATTATTAATTATTCGTTATTATTATTATTAATTGAATTATATTTCAATTTTTGTGCGATTAAGGTGAATAAGAAACCGTATCACTCAATCAATCAGGAAATCGCTAAAATTCAACATTTAAATGAATCAATGCGCATGATGTTTAGTCTATCATAGAAAGAAATTGTATTACATCGATATAGATATATCGAAATTTGTGGAATTTGATATTTATTGAATTTGATGATTTAATTTGTAGATTATTAGTATTTTTTTTTAAATTAATATGTTTGTATTGAATCATTTTTTACAAATATTGTTACATCGAAATTAAATTGATTTTCTGTCATTACCAATAATCCGTACAAAATGTCCGAAGTCGGATTTGAATTTAATTATTGTTTTATTTTAACATTATTTAATGTAAAATTGATTTTACGGTTCTAACTTCTATTTATTTGTGTAGATTATCGTTTAATTAAATAATACTGATTAAATAATTAATGGAATGATTTCAAAGATATAATAGATTATGCATCACGACTTTCGTGCAAATATAGTCAGATTTGATTTATTTTAATTTTATTTATTATGTATTTAATTCTTATGATGAATTTTTTTATCTTCTTCTTAAACTTTATTATTAATTATTCAATATTATTAATTGAATTATATTTCAATTTTTGCGCAACTAAAGTGAATAGAAAAAGTGAATAGAAGACTGTAATTACTATAAGTTTCTCTTGCTTTTTAATCACATATAAAGTAATTAAGAAATAAAAATTAGATGAGATTGTTATCAATCAATTTTGAACATATTCTCATATATTAAATATGTCTATTTAGCATTCGATTCAAAAATGAGAATATTTCTTATAATAATTCTGTCTATTTAGAAAATAGAATGTATCGTTTTTATATTTTTTTTTATATTTATTTTGATATTACGTTTAAAATAGAAAATATTTTGTTTTCGAATAATCGACTATTCATAACCATACATCGATATTTCAATTTGTTGTTGACGAACTTCAAACATATCTTTTTCTTCTTCGTCCAATTCGACAATGGAAATCGCAATGTGAGATGTCATTCTTCCGTCAAAAATTGTGTCTTTGTTAATGTTTCGTTTCAGATGACTAATCTATTTTGTAATTTCTTTTTATTATATTCTCTAATTATTTTACTTTTACTATATATTTTTATTTAATTTATTCAATAATTTATAATATTATTTATTATGTATTATTATAATTGATAATTTTTTCAAGAAGAATTATTCAATTTTTTGTATTAAGTTATTATGTTATTAAATTTATTCGTGAAATAGATATTATCAATTTGTAAAATAAAATTTGAACTTGGTTATTGGTTTATTTTAATAGAATTATATTAAAATATTTTTAAAAAAATTTTATATATTTATTTTTAAAATTTTATTATTTTTTCTGCAGATTACTAGTTTACTATAAGACGGGAAAAAGAAATTTCAATATGAACAATCATTTCAGCAATCATTATTTTATATTCTTCTATCTAGTCTATCAATATATATTCTTATATTCTTCTATCTAGTCTATCAATAATTTTCAATTATAATCAAATTTTTAGGTATAGATTGAAAAAATTAAATTGTATATTATATACCGATTATATTTTAAACTGAGCCATGATTTCTATTATCTACTTTGAAAATTCGAAAAATATAATAATCCTATATAATAATATTCTATATAATATAATATAATAATAATTATTTATGAATTGACATATTTAATAAGACTCAAATGATTTAAAGTTAATTCAAAAAATCAATCGACTAAAAATTAAATAACAATTGAAAATTAAAATATTTTCACATGCAAATAGAATTTAAATAAAAATTAATTTCATTTATTAAATATTATAACAAGTATTATACTATATTATATAGATATATTTATTCATATTTTAGTTTTTTATAAATATATAAATGCATTTTAATTCAATAAAAATTTTCATATATATTTATTAATATTTTAACATTAGATTTAATATTATTTTTATTTTTTGAAACTTGGAAAACATTTGAATATGTACACATTTAAAAGTAAAATATTTTATCATATATTTTATTTATGCTAAAAAAAGAGCTATATTTATTTGTCAAAAAAGACTTCTTATTTTTTATATAATAACAAGCAAAAAATTTATTCTTTTATATATACACATATATAGATAATTATTTAATTATTATACTATATATTTAAAACATTTCTAAATTTCATAAAAAATCATGTAAAAATTTAAAGTTCTTATTCATCGAGGAATAAAAAATATAAGATAAAACAATGAATGAACGAAAAGAAATAAATATTATTATGCAGATTTTAATAATTGATTCTCAATTAAAACTTGCAATTACAATAATAATCGATTGATTATATAAAATAGAAATTTAAAACAAATCATTTGAATAGCTCGATAGATGATAGTTTTTGATGATAAAAAAAAAATAGATTGAATAAATCAAAGTTGCAGTTTTTAGAGATAAGAAAGAATCTAATATCATTATTTTTATAAGAAGCATGGAGAAGATATAAAGATCAATTTTTTTTGATATAATTTTTCATTTATATATACATAATGCAGTTTCAAGACAAATAAAATATGAAAATCAATTAAAAATTAAAACATAATAAAAAAAAAATTTTTAAATTAAAATATAATATTACTTAAAGATATTTTTTTAATAGTTTGATAGTTTAAATATGAAATATGAAATATATAAATATTCATTAATATATGTTACTACTAATAAAAGTATTCAAACTAATGATATGTGATTTAAAACATTGCAAATAATACTATATGGATAATACTATATGATAAATTTTATTTAGATGTATTATAGAATAACTTTTCTTATACCAATTATTTAAAAATAAGAGATATCAAATTTAGAGAATATTTATTATTTAAAATCCAAAAATTAAAATTATTTATGTTTTGTAACTTTTGTATTAGTGATTAGAAAAACAATAATAAAAAAAATATAAATGTATTCGAAGAATACTTTAAAAAAATATTTATTTTAATTGATTTAAAGTGACTTGAATGATTTTCATATAAGTCACATATTTGTTTCAAATTATCAGATAATAAATAAAAAAATCTATTATTATATTTTTAAAAAACAAGATTATTAAAAGCAAACATATTATTTAGTTCACTTATCGTAAATGTTCTTTGCATATTATAGAATGGCAATTTTTGTTGTAGTGCGAAATATTTGTTTCGGTTTACGATCAAGAAATAAAAAGAAAATACATATTTGTTTATAAACAAGAAATAAAAAGAAAATATATATTTTGTCGATTAATGAGTTATTATAAAAGTTTATGTCCGATTTATTTTAATAGCAACTAACACTTAAATAAATTTAATAATTAATTGTTAATGATCAACGATCTATTTAATATAAATCACTAATATATAAATCTAATAATAAATCTTGTGTAATAATCCATTATTTTCAACAGAATTCACTTTGTTTCTCCGTTTATTAATGAACGTTCTTCAATCAATCGTTGTCATCCAATTAAAATTATACGACTTAGAATTCTTTTGTTCTTAAGTTACAATTCTTGCAAGATTAATTTTAACTATTAGAGACAAAGAAGAAATAAAAAAAAAAAGAAAACACAAAAGAAAATCAATCATCATATTTTATTATGATGATTTATACTAATTTCTAAATAATGAAGTTTTTTTTTATTTTTCTAATCTATATATTTACGGATTTTTTTTTACATAAATGATAGATTCGGTTTGTTCGTAAGACTCATGAAGAAATTTACTTTCAAATTTTTTTTTGTATTCTAAAAATTTTAGAATTATAATAAATATAATATTTTGTTTGCTAATTTTTTAATCTTTTATAAAAATATTAGAATATCTTGGAATTTATTTTATTTAATTTTTTCATAATTTTAAATTTTTAAATTAATTAATATTTTGAAAGAAATTTTAGATTATTTACATAAATATGTTTATTTCATTATCCTATAAATTTTCACACTCATTGTTTAAAAGTAAAATTTGTTTAAATTGACAAGAACAAATATTAATTATATATTAATGGAAAAGTAATCATAATGATTGTTCTTTGAAATAATGTTTAAATTTCATTATAAATTATTAATAGATTGATTATGTTGGAATAAACATAACATAACGTTCGTTTCGTTAATGAAATAATGCATAATCATAATACAATTAGGATTTGTATATGATAGGATTTGGAAATTATTGACGCATTTTTATAAGAATGATAATTAATATTTGAATGATTATCTATAAGTTAATACGAAAATTATTAAATTAACAGAGAAAACTATGAAAGAATGCATTAATTTCTTAGTTGTTTAAGTTATTGTTAATTTATTGTTTCTCGCTTTTAATAATCTATAAAAAACATTCCTTTTAATAATTCGTACAATGCTAAGAAAATTAAATTAATAAGAATTATGAAAATTTTATATTAGTGATACGTGAATAGAAAGTTTATTTTGTTATTTGAACTTTATTTAATTATTTTAGATATATAATATATCATAATTTTTTAATTCTATTATTATTTAATTATCTTACATGTATTCTATAAATTATATAATATTCGATTGAAAACAACTTTCGAATCTTTATTTTTACAATTTACAATTTTTACAATTTTTTTTTTTACAATTTTTTTTAATATACGATTAAGAATATATATAATAAACGATTAAGAAAAAATGAAATTTAGCTGAAAAATTATTTAATACTAATATCAAAACAATTTCCAGAAATGATAGATTTCTTTTTTTCATATTGATTATATAGATATGAATTAAATAAAGTTGATATAAAATTATGTAAAATAATAAATATTATTAAATTATTAAGTATTGTTAAATTAATTGAAAAATTAATTAATTATATTTAATTTTATGTTTTTATTTAATTTTATAAAATTTTTTATAAAATTTTATACTAATAAAATCTTATTAATAAATAGAAACTAATGAATAATGCATAAAAAGAGAAATAATTGAGAAAAATATAGTTGTGTTCTTTTTCTATAGAACTCTACAGAGTCATAACAAAATTTATGATACTATACTATACTCATGATTTTAAAACTTTATTTATCTTCCAATTTATACTTATTATACCAATTATACTACTATTATTACAAATCTTCGGTTAAACTATTTATTAATTAAATTGTTTCAGGACGTGGAGCATCCCGCGTGACCGCGAATCTGATAAGAGTTAACGGAAACAGGTTGATCATCATCTCGATCCATTAGGAGAACATAGTCAAGGAGCAAGAAGCGATCAGCATTTTAATCCAGGAGGTGGCGCTGGTGCTTCAATAAGAGGGGAGCCTTCATTGCGTTGTTCACGACACAGATGATTGCTAGGTTGTTTCAACACATTGCCAATGCATCGTAATAAAAAAAAGCCAAAACTACCGCTCGATATAAGATGAAAAAACTAAGAAGTCCATTCAAGTTCTTCTCTCTGAAGTTACAAAGGAAACATAAGTCGATTAATCATAGCATCAGTAACTTGTTACGATCATCGCAAGAGGAGTGGTAGCGAGAGCAGAAGGATTGCATTTGGATCAAATGTAAAAGTAATCGAATGTAAAAATAATCGAATGTAAAAATAATCGAATGAAAAAGCAATTATCCCCTATTATCGAAGTATCGCCTCACATTGATCAACAATCTTTTTATTTCGGTTTGAAGATTGAAAACGATGAGAATAGGCCAGAATCAAAGAAGTGGAAATAAAAGGAATGCCGAAAAGATAACGGAATCTATCGAGAGAAAAAATCGAAGAGAAGGATGCGAATATCGGAAAGCCAATATCGAGAAAAAAAAATAAAGAAATTGACATACCTATCCAACTGGAAGTGGATAATAAGAAAAGTAAAAAGAAGGAGAGAGAACAGAAGGAAAAAGAAAAGACAACTGGTCCTTTACTAATCGTAAAAAACACTGGATTCGATGAAGTACACAAAATCAATATGAATAGCATACTTCACATCAGCTGATACGACCTCCAACAACGATCTACCGAAGAGTTAACAATACATAAGATGATTCATCGATTATTCAGCAATCGATCATTACCGCAATTGATCAAAACAATGGTCTCATTTGGTTCAAGATTCGATCATAATAACAATCGACTATTTTCTTAGTCTGAATAAATATGTGGTATGCTATCCCCGCAAACTATGCATAATGTGATTTAGGCTCAAGTGCAAATCGATAAGAAAAAGGCGAAAAGAAGTCATTCGGATAGTGATGAGAAACTTGGCCTTGAAAGAAAAGATTCGTTGCATGAAAATAGTCCAACGAAGAAGAAATATCGTAAAATGGATTTCTCTTATAATAATGAGCTGCGACACAATAACGAAATCAACACGTTCAAATCTAGATATGAAAAAGATAAATTCATCAATCATTACATTGGAATAAGAGATTACGCGAGTAAAAACGTGGAAACCATGAATTAAATTTTAAAAAAAAACAGGCGTATATATGATAAATCTGAAAATTATACATCCATAGTATTCGTAGATACTTTCGGTCGTGATAGAGCCAATAGTACAATTGCTAGATAACGAAATAATAACGAATTTTTTTACTAGATAAATCCTGAGAGGAATATCGAATAAGATATCCGAATTAAGTGCAAGATGTAATTTTTTTGAATCTAAATTCAATCGATTGTTCGCTGCGAAGAACAGTACGAACATGCCGAAGAAATCTGAGCACAAGATTATCGACCGATTGTTCCATCTCTGATCACTCCTAATTGCATTGCTTCACTTAAACGTTACATGATGATATGTACATCATGAGAATAGAAAGAAGTATATTTTTGAATAGAAGATCCACGAAAACAATGGTCGTACGGATACGAAAAAAACATTACCAATAAAATTCTATCGGATAGATACATCGATATCAAACCGCGAAATAGATATACAATTGAAACGAGAACGGACAAATATAGAGACAGATATATCATTGAGATGTGAACGCACGGATTATGCGGATTATTTCAAAACGCATATTTCTTAATGACAGAAATAAAACCAGTCCAGAAGATTATTATTCATCTAGAACCTTAATTAATCCTTATAAGTTATCTAATTTGCGACACGAAGAAACCACTATTACTCATTTTGGAACCGAATCCAGGGAAAACAATTTTTTTTCTTCGTCTATAATCGCAAAGAATCAAGTTTTCTTTTTCGTTGGACTATTTTCACGCGACGAATCTTTTTTTTCAAGACCAAGTCCCTCGTCGCTATCCGAATGACTTCTTTGCGCCTTTTTCTTGTCGATTTGCACTTTCACCATGACGGAAAGAAAATTCTCTAAAAGCGATGATTTTTCGGATAGAGATATTCAACCGAGAAACGAATACCTAAGAAGAACAATTTTGAGTTGATCCGATATGAATATTTTTTAAATATCTTTTAAAAATATCCACGTATATATAAACGCAAATAGCAACGTTGAATGAAATGAGAATTTATAAATCAAAGCTTTAAAAAATGAATATACGACTAGATCGCATGAGAACTAACTAGCTACGCAAATTACATAAACACTAGAGATATGCGTCGACTTCTTTTAGATAATGAACGGGCAGAGGAAACAGTCACCGTTTACAAAAAGATATTTGGACGCGAGGGATAGAACAAAAAACAAATCTGATTACCGGTGTATCTCAAATGACGAATAATACCAATTAAAATCAAAATATTACAAAGAAACGCGCATCACTCAACAATATATATATATAATATAAAATTACTACCGGTTACCACGAGACCACCATCAGGATATAAGAAATAATAAGAAATACGAGAAAAACGTACTAATAGTCATTATTTATAAAGCTTAAGTTTTCGTCATATTATAAAAATGTTTTTTTGATGTTATTCATCGTTGAATTTGTGAAATAGAAACAATTACAAATGATGAGTTTCTGAATAATTCAATAAAAATATATCTCGGATAATGATGGGATTGATATATATAAAATCTAATCAAATCCAATAAAAAAAGTTTATTTTATAGGATATACATATACTTGTATTTATAAATATTTTGATATTTCTTTGAATAGTTTAAATTTTTCAAAAGTAATATTTGAATTTGGAATGACCATAATTTCTCTAGAATTCATAAGTTATAAACATAAAAGTTATAAACTAAATAGAAAGCTATTGGCGATTTGTTATTATTGCATTCGAAATATTATAAACGATATATGATTTATTAGAAAAATTTTTTATTAGAAAATTATATTAAATATTTATAATAAATATAAATAAAAATATAAATAAAAAAATATAATATCTATCAAAAACTATATTTTTGATAGAAAGATTTTGAAATAGTAACAAATAGTAGTTTCTGATTTCATAATATTGAATTTATTACAAATTTATATTATATATATATTTATAAAAATAAATAAAATATAAATATTATCAAACTGATAATTGAATGCATATGCAACTAATTGAATGCATGTATGAATATATATAAAAATATAACATATATTAAAATATTAATTTCTTCAATTTACTTTTAAAATTGAATCAACTCACAGGATTCAATTATTAGAATTATTAATGTTTCCAATAACAACAGAGTTATAAATACAAATATTTATAATAGTGAGAGACAAATACAAATATTTTAGAATGTAAAAAAAAAACAATGATATGAATAAAAATAATTCGATCAAGTTTTGAGTTTTTTTCAATAAAGATATCATAGTTTCAAATAAAAATATAATTCAAACTATTTAATGAAAGAATATATCAAATGATATTTTCATTTTGATTCGAAAATATCAAATATCTTATATTATCAAAATAAAGAAATTATTTGAATACCATACTAACATATATCATACTAACATAGAATCCGCTGAGAGAATATTTTTAAAAACAACATGGATAAAAGAAAGAAACAGATTAATAAACAAAAATTATAAACAAATTATTTTTTTAAATAGTTACATTATAATAGTTATATATATAATATACTTTTAAATAGTTATATATATAATAATTACAATAATAAATAAATATAATATAACAGATATGAATTATAAAGTAGAACTAAAACATTATATCATTATGTCATCTTTTGTATGTATTAACTTAATAATTTTTTATTTCTCAATCGATTTATTGTAATATTTTTATTAATAGGATTAATAATGTTCTTTGAGATAATAAGCTTTGAATATATTTTATTTGAATATAGATATTTGTTAAAGTACTTATTACGTTCACATACAATCAACAAAAACTTAATACATTTTGCTTTCATGAGTACTTCTAAGGTCAAACGAGGTCAAACATTATATAGTATGGATTTAAAACACGTTTGTACGTATCGATTATATTTAGTATATCGATACTAATTTGATCCCATCACTAGTCATGGATTTATAATATGAAATCAAAAAAGATATATATGTATAAATATATATATCTATAAATATAAATATTGAAATATAATATATATATATATATATATATTACGTATATATATTACGATTATATTTAGTATATTGATACTAGTTTGATCCCATCACTAGTCATGGATTTATAATATGAAATCAAAAAAGATATATATGTATAAATATATATATCTATAATATATATCTCAATAATAAATATATATATATATATTTACATATAATAAATATATATATTTATTGAGGAAAAGTTTCATTTTATAAAGATTAAAATTTCAAGAATTTTTTATATGTAATCATTTGAGTTAAGTTTTATTAACTATTTTTAATTATATATTAAATATACTAGAACAAAATTGATTACATTTATAAATGCTGAAATATAAAAGTTAAAAAAATAAAAAAAAAACAATGAAAATGGTTACGAAAAGATTTTAATATTAATTATTAGTAATATTTTTTTTAAATTGATATTTTTATAAGTATAATAAAGATATAACTATAATAACAATAGAATTTATTTATAATTTATAATTTATTAATAATTTATTATTTTTTTTTTGTTTATAAAATTAACAATTCTATGATAGTATCGATATAACATAAAGTTATATATAGCAATATAGATTGAAGATTCAATCAAGATATTAAATAATATATACATTAAACTTTTTTCCTAGAAAGTTTGAAACAAAATATATGATATATAAATTAAATAATTTATACAAATATATTTGTTTAAACAGATATAAGTTCAAATGAAGTGTTTATTGATTCTCTATTTATTAATATATTTATTATTAATAATTTTAATTCAAAAATACAAAACTTATAAAATTCTAAAAGAATTTGAATTTTCTATTTTCAAACTTTATGTATTTTGTATTAATTATTTTTTAGTGTACAATATAAATATTTTTATTAATTATAATTGAAAATAAATTTATATATAATTATTTTATATATGAATTGATATAAATATAATAAATTCTTTTATTCAATTTTATTTTTTAATTGATGTAATTATAAACTTTTTTTAATTATGAAAAAAATATCTTAAATCATTAATTGTTAATAAATTAATTTTTAATTTAAATAGTAATAAGTAACTTACCCAATTATTTATTAACAATTATTTAATATATTTTCAATTATGTCATTTATAATATGAAATTAAAATATTCAAGATAACTTCCTGAAATTTAAAAACTAACCAATGTTATATTTTATATATTTTATTGATATCCAAACACTTGAATATATATACATTAAAAATCATTGATCTGTTCTCAGTTACATTACATTATGAAATCGCTTAAGCGATTATATAACGTGGCGATTATATAACGTATTATATACGTGGCTTAAATTACACGTTATTCAATCGATTTTATAATAGCGAAGTATGTGAATAATATTGTCTGTACTAAAGCATAATTATTATACTATGTTGTTATTTGTTATTTAAAATGAAATATTCGATTAAATTTTATTAGTGTATATATAATTTAATAACACATAATATTTATAATATATATTTATAATATATATTTAACTGTTCAATCATCAAATTGATTATATCATTCATAACTATATTATAATTTTATTTATACGTAATATATATTATATTAATATATAGTATTTATTAGTATTTATAACAGCATATTTAATTCATGACTTATTTGCTTTTTTTAACTAATTGCTACTTATATAAAATCATTGGAAATTTTATAAGCTTCAAATACATACACAGAATTTTAAGTTTCTTAAATTTTTTGAAAATTTATCAAAGAATATTAGAGAATTATTTTTGGAAACCAAAACAAATATAAAAATTAATATATAAAATGAGTTTTGATTTCTAAGTACAAAAGATATTAAAATTTAAATAATATTTATTAAATAATAAGCAATTTATATTTATGTCAAGTGAAATGAAATACATAAAATGAGATTGTGGATTAGCAGGAATTAAATCTTATTTCATTTAATCGTAAATTTATTATTAATAAATAAATTAGTATTTTTATAATATTATAATAATATATTAATTTTTGTGTTTAATTTACTTTCAACATTTTTTTCAGTTTGTTATGTTTGTTAATGTAGAATTGATTTTTTATAAATTAGATTAGGTGCCCTATATATATGTATATATATATATGTACACAATGAAAAATAAACATTTTATTTGTTAAACAGGCCGGGAAATACTATCTATATATTTTTCAATTATGAAATATATTTTTATATATGATATTGATAAAAATTTTTTAAGGCTTTTATTTTGGAAAAAAAATTGAAGAAATTATCTGACCGGGAACTTTATATATATACAGTGGCGTGCAAAAGTTATTATATATTAATATTTTATAACCATATCTTTTGATAATTACAGCAGCATAGCGACAAAATATGAATTCAATTAACCGAGTAATATAATCATATATTTTATTCTATTTTTGTATTAAATTTTGAAAACATTCTGTATTATTAAAATTTTTATAATTTTTCATTCGATGTTCATCTTTTTTTTAAAAATGTTCTATTATTGAATTTAAATCTGCAGATTAAAAAGATTAATCTAAAACTTGTACTTCATTTGGAGACAACCATCTTTTTACAATTTTCAATGCATGTTTAAGTCATGTCATTGTCTTGAAAGTATCAATTTTATGAAAGTATCAAATGTTGAAAGTATCAATTTTATATCATTTTTCTTTCAGCATATAATAATATATTAGTTTCTAGAATTTTCTTATATATATGATATCATTCATGATATCTTCAATTTTTATAAGAAGACCAATTTCTTGAACGGAAAAAGCTGTCCAAATCATAATGCTTTCTCTATGGTTAATAGTTGGTATTTGGTATTTGATATTGTTTTTTGTGTCAATTGGATATAACATTATATATAACATTTGTCGTATATAATCGTTTCCAAAAAGATTGAATTTAGATTTTAAAGTATATTTTTTTTGGCAAACATTAATCGAATTATTTTATTTTTTATATTTATCAATGATTTTTTAGCACTAACTCTGCCAAATAATTTTATGTAATCTTCTTATCTCTGTACTTCTATTAATAATATTAGCAAAGTTTTTTGCTTGTAATACAACTACGATATTGATAGATTTTCTTTGTATCCGCAATTGATTTTTATTTTATAATTTTATCAATCTTTTTAATGATTTTTTGAGGCTTCGTAGACGATCTTCTACACTATGTTTTGCGCAATATTTATTGATATCATTTTATATTCTTCTTTTTACCTATCTTGCCGATAGATAATATTGAAACAATTTTATAAGGTAACTAAAAAATAATTTTATAACAATTTTGTATATTTTAACAGGTGTCTTTTGAACTATTTTGCGATTTTGCAATTTAGCAATAAACTACCAAGTGAAATAATAATACTGCAAAAATATTATTTAAATGTAAACAGTTACTGATTTTTTACAGACCTACAGGAATGACTAGGAACGTTAATATATATATTCTCCAAATAAACATATATGAACGTTGATTTAATAGTATTATTTTCTTTTATAATATTCTTTTATATATGGCATTATAAAATATAAAAATTAAAATTAAAATAAAAATAAAAATAAAAATAAAAATTTTTTAAAACTTTTGTTTTGAAAGAAAAATTAAAGAAATTATCTGGAGTCTTTGCACAATACTATATATTGTAAATTTAAATTTTCAAATTAAATTATTATAAATATTGTAGTTGTATAAATATTCTCATGCAAACAATTGAACTATCGAATGAATAAATAATACATATTGAAAAAAGTATCAAATTCATCTAGAACAGAAATAAAATATAAAGTATATTGTTAATAAAAAATAATTTTTAATATTTTGATTGTTTAAAATATATTATAAAACGAAGAAAATATCAATTTTTTGCAATATCTAATTTTAATTTTTTAAATTTCTAAATTTCCAATTTTAGAAAAATTTAATACAAAACTAAATATATATTTTTGTTTGGTTATATACAATTATATGATATGATATATGATATGATGAATGATAGAATTAACACATTATTTGATTATTTATATTATATGTATCATTAAAACAACAATGACATAATACTATAATATTTTTATGTAAATAAAACTAATTTTATTTAATTTTTTTATTATTTTTATTTTTTATTTTCTTATTAAAATCATTAATGAAATAAAATCTAACAAAATAATTTTTCAAACATAACAAGCAAGATAATTTCTTTTCTCTAATTTTTGCATTAATTTATCTATTTTATACAATTATTTTTGTATAAGTAAACTCATATATGATAAATTTAACAAGATATTAATATAATAATAATAATAATAATAATAATACAAGATATTAATATAATTACATTTGCGAAACTTGAAAAATCAATTTTAGAAATCAAATAAATATAAAAATGTTGAAACTTTATTTATTAAGTTACAAAAAATTGAAGTTTACATTAGATAGTAAGAGATTTTAATTATGAAATCTGCTTTGCTATTTATTTAATTTAATTTAAATTATTAATTACCTAATAAACCTTAAAGAAAACCTTATATCAATTTTTGTGTTTATTTAGTGTATATTTAGAATCGACCAAAAATATCTGTTCGCGAATATTTATTATTCGCAAGATTTATAAACAGCTTATTCAAGAAATTTGTCATATAAAAAATTTTTGTTCTTACCACACGCGGATCTCTATTAAGCCTAAACAAAAGACAGTGTTATCTGAGAAGACTATTTTTGAGAATTTAGCCGACACTTATAATTGTATATTTCTGACATACTTCAAACTAACTAAACCGATCTTAACGGTAATATATTCCAAACGCGGCTAATTCAAAGACAAATAACATTCTAGTTCAAGGAATCTATAAGAGAAATTCATTTATCTGTTCCTGTTTATGAGATCTTTGAATACAGATCACCAAGCGAGGAATTTCCTCAAATTTGTCGCAAATTGGGCATCGGCAGCGATATTATTGGTTATTGATGTGCCCCACCAAGAAATTGTGACCCTCTCAATTGAATCAAAAAGAGATTTTTCTGAAGGCACGAACATCATTTATTAAGAAGATTTCATTGTGAACACGTTGTAGTCCGATCGCCAGATACAATTATATCAGTTTTGTTTTAACACTACATCGTGCCTGACCGTGGAACACGATTACTTACTGCGATTTTGTGAGAAACCATGCTCTCTAATTGACACGCGCTCCGCATGTGTAACCACTTATACAATCCACTTATCAGTCATCTTTAAAAAGCATACCATTTGTTGTGAATCTATCGAAGGGTATTTCAGTATCCAGCTATTAGCTTATATCCATCAAAATCATTACAATACTATTATTGCAGGTGTGAACAATCATAAGTATATTAATATTTCATACTTATTTTAATTTAACTTATTTTAATTTATTTTAATTTTTTATTGTTTTTTAATTTATTTAAATTAATATATTGTCAATTAATATTAATATTCCGCTATTCTATAAAGAAACGATCAATATAAAACAGAATAACCATTAATTAAAATTTTAATTATCTCTATTAACATAATCGTTTAATACATAATCCACAAAATAATTCCCCAACATTTGTGAAAATATTCCAGAAAGTCTGGAATGATACTGATTTTTACTTATTATTTGGCATTTATATTTTTGAAAGTTTATCTTGCAACATGTCTATTTTAAACTAATAAAATTCACACGATATTGCGATATATATTAATTTTTCAAGTAACTAATCATAAAGAAATAATAAGTGAAAATATATCCGTAAATTGTTCATCAATCGAATATCTGCATATGTCGATAGCTAGTTTGTTGACGACTAGTCATTGGCATTCGATATGTAATATGATATAAAGGCACGAAAACACATTTCCCGAATATACGAGAATTATAAAGTTAAGTATGAATAAAAGGTGTAACTTCCATTGTATATTCGATTTTTAAGAAGTTGATGAGAATCAATATTTCAAAAGAATTTGTTCATTGTGATCTCTGTATGATTATCAAAATTAAGATTTCACGATATAAATTTTAGAGAAAAGTATCATATTATTTTCTGTAATTAAATATTTAAAATGTTATAAATAATTCTCATTTTTAATTTAAAAATTTAAATTTAATAATTTAATTAACATTCTAAAATAAAAAAAAAAATGAAATCATTAGAATCCTCTACTGATTTTTTTAGAAGTATTCTAGATTTACTGAAAATATTAAAATCCTAATATTAATATCAAACAATTTTTTTAATATTTTTTAATATTTAAAAAAACTTAATATAAAATAAATTTTACTGAAATAACAAAACAATAATTTTACTGAATATTATGCAATTTTTAAGCATCAAATTATCTTATACAAAGTTCTATATTAAAGAAATTAATCTAAATTAAAGTTTTATATTAAAGAAATTAAAATAAAAAAAATAATTAAAAAATTAAAAAAAAATAAAAAAAATTTTTAAATTCAAAGTTTTTTTTGATATTTCTAAAATTAATTCTGTACATAAAACAGAATACGTTAATTGTTTATTTAAATATAAAAAATATTTTATTTAAATAGAAAAAATAACGATGATAGGAAGGTTATCTGGAATCCGAACGCAACAAGCAAAACTTGACGGTGGTGTCCCGTGGCTATGTATATTCCGCGATAAGCAGATTTCATGAAATTAGCACTTATACGCATACATGCAAATGCAGGATATATCTAATGCATTACGGACTATTCCACGTATTACCATGCATAATGAAAAATTTTTATATGTAATTATTATATATAAAAATTATTTTTATCAAATTATCGCAACAATTTTCTAGATATGTGTGCACATATAATGGGCATTAATCCATTAAAAAAGTAACTATTTAAAAATTTTAAAGTAACTATTTATTAAAATATTAAAATAACATTATTTATTCATAGCTATTATAGTTGTTCCGCTTTATAACCTTGTCGTTTAGCATTACAATTATTTACGATTATTGTTATGTTTTGAACAATAAATTATTGAAGTAATTTATCGAAGTAACTTTATTCGTAACTTCAATTATTAAATTTTACTTATCACTGAATGATTCTGGTCATTAACTTTTAGATGGGTTATTTTTTTTAATTTTTATTTTTATTCTATTTTTATTCTCTTTTTTATTTTTAATCTTTCCATACTATATTTTTCAACATCATCAAGAAATATTCAGTTTTGATAACATTTATATAATACTTTATCCTTTTTCTCAACTAATTGATTTCCTATTAATATTTTTCATTATTAACTATTTATTAATCGTAAAAAATTAAAAAAAAAATTAAAAAAATTAAATTAATCTTTAAGTAATTAATTTAGTTTTTATTTTTGAAGTACTTTAACTTTTAGATTTTCGAAGTCTTAAATTTTTGGATATTTCGATTTTATCAAATTTCAAATTTTCATTCGAAATGAATAAAAATTCGTAATTTTCGAAATTTAAATTTTCGTTTTATTAATTTTTTTAAATTTTCATTTTTTTTGGATGTATCTCACGATTCTTGTATCTCATATCTATCTAACGTCACATTAACAGTATTTTCTGTAAGTCTATACCAACATATCAGGATTATTACGATTTATTAGCTCATGAACTTATTCGGTGTTCCATATCGCGATACGATGAGAAATTATTTCAGTTTTGGTCAATAATGAATTGAATTGAATTCAAAGAAACATGATTTGTTATTCTTCTTCTACCGATTAAATATTATAAATTTTTAAATTTATGTCTTTTCCACATGATTTTATCGAGAAAATTAGATAAAAAATACTATTATAACAAAGAAAAGAATAAATATTGAAAATAAAACATATATTTAAAACAATTTATTTGTTAAAAGATTTCGAAAGATTATTGAAATTTTAAATAAAAGAGATTTCTGATTTCTTTTAAATATTTTTTACGCTTTTTCAAATTGATTGATATTACCAATTAACGCTGATAGAATTCTTACGTTTTCATATCTTTCAGTAAACAGATTTTTAATATCTTAAAAAAAACTTTAGTATAAAATCGAAACAAGAAATCCAGAAAAAAGAAAGAAATTTCTTCAAATTTTAAATAAAAGTAATTTAAAAACATATAACGAAACTAAAGAAAATTTTATTATTCTTGTACCATCATTTCTTATATATAAAATATATAAAATTATATATAATTATATATAAAATATATAAATAAATAAATAATAATATTGAACAATCAATTCAAATATAGCAATCAAATAAAATCAGTTTCATATAATTTTAAAAGTTCATAATTTAAATAAATAAATTTACAAAAAAATCTTTAAATCAAGTGTATCATAGTCTATTAGGAATTCATAACGAGGAAAGATGAAATCAAAATAAAACAAATCTTGCTTATAATTTTTAGAGTTATCAATGTTATACAAATGATTATTTTGTCTAGAAACACAAACGAGAGGAAGAAAAATGCAAAAATTGCAATGAAAGATTATGTAATTTCTTACTGAAAGTTCTTGTAATTTTGTACATTACTTCGTAATATAAAAAATCATAAAATTATTCAAGATAATCACGACTCTCAAAATATCTATAAATAATTTATCTGAAAATATTATCGTAACAAAATATTTTATGTCTTAGAACAGAAAACGCGATCCAATTCTCATGAACAGTACTAATTCCTTTTTTCGCTATAATCTACATGATCTTTGTAAATGAAGGTATGGTCTACTATAAAGTAAAATGCATCCAAAATATAATTCTTTTCTGTCTTTCTAAGAGTTTTTTTTACAATGTGTGCATATTATACAAAGAACTATATGAAATATAAAAAAATAAATACAATTGCACTATACAATATATTAAGAAGAATATCAAATATTCTTGACGTAAAATTTAATGATCTTTTGCCAAATAAATTAGTGTGAGTTTTTATAATTAAAAATAAGTCAAACTTGTAAATATAAATCTGTTTGAAAAACTGTATAAATTAATTCTATAAAAAGAGATTCAAATATATATATATATATATTACTTAATATATATGATTTGCTGAACTTTTTTTTCACTATATTTATAAAGAACTGTATTTCTATTCTTTATTTTCAAATGATAATACAATGTAATTTCGATTTCACATAAATTTGTTATTATATACGATGAAAAATGTAAAATAAACATATTTTTATTTTTGAATATTGGTTATTATTAATAATAGGAAAAAATCAAATCAAAGTAGAAGAAAAATTTGAAGTATAATATTAAATAATACATAATTTAACATAAATAATTTTTGATAGATATGTAGATCATAGAAAAATCAATTTCCTTTTTTTCTTTAAAAATAATATGATCTTTTATGATCTGTTAAAGCATTTTAAGATGTACTTATATAATAATTTAAAATCATTCAAATCAGTGAAAGTCAATTACAAGAGAAAATAGTTTACTTTATGCCAACAATCGAATATTGCCAATATCGAATATGCCAATAATCGAATTCGTTTATGTAATTGTGATCTATTTATATATTAGAATATTCTTTCATATGTGTTTTTTTAAAGTGTCCTTTATAAAAGAATAATAAAATAAATACTTGTATAGTTTATTAATGTATATACTAATGTATATACATCGTTAAAGACATAAGATAAAAACAAAAGAAATCCGAATCATATAGTTACAATGCAATCACTTGTTATGATCTCTTTTTATTATTATTATATTTATACTATGTCACTATATTACTATATATATAAAGTAATCTATAATATTTTTTTATAAAATAAATATTTGAAAGTATTATATATAATACCAATTTCATAATTGATTTTTTAAAAACAAAATCTTATACCAAAATTATATTTTTTATACGAAAATCATTCATTTTCAACTTGTATCATTATTTTCTGTATATTACTGAATTTTTTCAAGATTTCATCATTCTTTTTAATAAGTTTACATTTTTTAAACCATAATATTACTATTAAATTAATATATTAAATCATTATATGTAAATATCAAAATATAAAATGAAAAATTAAAAAAATTATTTGCGTTATGATCACAAAATGAAAACTCGATCTATGTAAAACCTTTTAACGAATTAACTTAATTAACTTATATTATTTAATCGATTTTATTTAGTAAAATGAATCATTGCTTGACGCATCATTACACTCTATAATCGTAAATGTAATGTACCATAAGTTTTATTGAATTTATACAAAAGATTTACAAAAAATGAATTTCTTGGCTTAGAGACATAAAAAATTGTTGGTATGTAAATTGAATATGTAAATGGATACATATCTTCGAACCGAGATCTGCTTAAAGCCTTTTGTGAAACAAGAGCCAGAAATTGGCATGTGCTTTTAGAATACTTTCATATATTATAATAGATTCTTATAGATGCGAAATAAATTGTACCTGTACGATATCAAACATCCGAAACTTACGAATAAAAGCGGAAAATTTTATATTTCTTCGGAACTTTGGAATATATGTATTAATATGTAATGTTATTATTTAATATATACGATTTGCTGAATTTTTTTTTAATATACTTGTGAAAAACTGTATCAATATTTCCATACTAATAATATATATATTAGTAAGATAAATTTATATATAATTTTATAAATTAAAAAAAGTCGCTTAAATTGTCATATGAAGTAATGATGAATTGTCGCAATAACTTAATTAATAAAACGATTGATTACACAATTCTCTATAAATTAAGAAGCTAATAGAATATTTATATTAAAATTATATTTAAATTATCTGAACAATATTATTAAGCAAATAAGAAAAATATATCTTATACACTTAAAGAGTATTATACTTATAGAATATTTATTCCTTTTTA
This sequence comes from Apis laboriosa, assembly GCF_014066325.1. NCBI lineage: Eukaryota > Metazoa > Arthropoda > Insecta > Hymenoptera > Apidae > Apis > Apis laboriosa. Next base: position 547,462 of record NW_025222224.1, read on the forward strand.
ATTATAATTATCTTTCAAACCATTACCTAAAAAGTTTTTATTTAATTATTTCGCAATGTATTAAAAAAGATTTTAGTAAAATTTATTTCATTTCAAATTGAACATGATTTGATATGATTTTTAACAAGTATTAATGAATAACGAAAAAATATAAATCACTAGTATAATTTTGATTTCTATTTAACTTAAATATATATGAATCAACAGAAATACTTTACAACATATTGATATATAATATATAAATAGCAAAAAATAAAGTATTTTATTATAAACTATTTAATAGAAATTATAAATCCCATTATCATCCCGCAGATGATGATATAATTGTGAAAGAAATGATTTTATATGAAGAATTAAGTCGAAAATATATATATACAATAAAATTTTTATATTGTTGAGAACGTTTCAATAGTATGTTGTTATGGCGCTTCCAATGATTTAATTTCAATTTAATGATGCTGAATCTTATTGAAATAATGACAGTCCATTAATAAGAAATAAATAATGCTATTGATGTTGAAATAAGTTTGTTTGCGGATGATACTAATCGATCTTATTTTCGCGATGATTGAATTTGTTCTATCTTTGCGTTGCTCATTTCGTTCGTTTATTTTGCCACAATATTCCTGATTCATGATCTTGATTTTTTTTTGGAAAACTAATCAAGATTATCTATCTTTTTCGTGGTGTCGAATATTTCTAATGAAAGAGATACGATAATGTTCAAAATGAAATCCGCGAAATTTTGAAATCATGACAATTTATCTACAAATTAATATAGAATATAAAAACGGAGAAATCTTGAAGTATCTGATTTATTTCTAAAAAATTTTATTCAAAAATAACTTTATCGCAGTCATATTATAACTTTTATGTATTTTGTTTGGGTTCCAAAACTGAATGAACTGGTATGTTATGGCGATACAACATATTCTTTTATAATTAATTTATTTTTAATTATAATTCTTTTTTTTTTTTCTTTTCTATCTTCTAATCTTTTTTTCTTTTTTTCATATATATTTTTTTTTTAATTTTAATAATGTAGAATATAAATTTGAAGCTTTGTTTTCGAACAAATTAAGTTCGAATTTTATTTTATATCGAATTTTATTTTTCAAATAAAATTTCGACATAATACGAACGAATAGGTTAAATTTTCTTTTTGTGTCGAGAAAATCGAGATGAAACATTTATAGTTGTAATTAAATTTTTAAATTTAATTTTCTTGAAAATTAATTTTTGAAAATGAACAAAATTTATTTTATATTTTCTGTTTATTTTCACATATTGAATTTTTATTAATAATTGATTCGCATATAGTCAGAAATAATTAATTTCGCTTGTACTTGATAACTTTTTGAATTTCATTTATTTGAAAAAAAATCTCAAATGAAAAGAATTTTTATCGATTTCTTTTTTTCTATTTCTATCTCATTTCATCTAATAAACTAAATTAAAATAAATTATTTAGAACTTAATAAATAATATTTTTTTTTTATATTAATCTATGCTTATTTTAGTCAATCGATTTTTCCACAAATATCTATACTATTACATTCTTTAGATGCCAGAAAATAAAAATCTGTCTCAATACTATTGTTTAATATTAAAAGAAATTTTTACTTTATTTTTACATTATTTTAAAAATAACAAAAGATTTAACAAATTTAAATTAAAAGAATTAAAATAGTAATTAAAAAAATTAATGTTTATAAAGAAATATTAAAAATTGAGTATTTAATTTCGTTTATCATCTTTTAAATATTTTTAATATATTAAAAATTATTTCTTTTTAATCAGTGGCTCTATGTTATATTCTTTTGTTAAATGAATTTTAAAAAAATTAATTTATTTAATGGTTTAAAAACTAATGAAATTGAAATGAAAAAAAAAATCAATCGCTTAATTTAAAATCATTTTAAGGGAATAAAATCAATCTTTGAAAATTCATTTTCCAATTTTCCGATTTTCCGATTTTATGTCATAACTCCCAAACTATAAGAAAAATAAAAAAAAATTTCAGACAAAAAATCAGTTTTTCATAATTATCATCTGGTAAAACATTTTTAATTGTTTATATAATTAAAAAAATTGTAAACAAAAAATTAATTTTTTTAAATTTTTCAACATAAATCTATACTATTACATTCTTTTAATCAGCAATTTAAATAATTATGCAATGCTATAAAAAAATATTTTTTGTTTTTAAATAAATAGCTTTGCTATATTTCGTTGGTAAATTTTCGAAAATAGACAAATTTATATATCATATGTTTATATATATTATATACTTTTTGTCTTTTCTTAAACGTTATATCAATATATCACATGAGAATAAAGAAAAAAAGAAAAAAAACTTATATATATAAATATTTTAGAGAGAGAAATACTAATTATATTAAAAATATTAATTATATTTCTTATTTTTAATATACTTATCAAATTTTTTTATTTTTTTTTGTTTATTATATATTATCAAAAAGTGTTACAGCAAAATTTCTTTTTTTATTTTTTATTGTTCTAAGAGAACAAAGTGCTGATTTCGATTTATGCGTAAAATAATCTTTATTTCAATTGTGAAACATTTATGTAGTGCTCTTCACATTTGGAAAATTAATTTCTAAAAAACTATTTAATAAATGATTAACAAATATTTATTTTGTTCCAAATACGAGATCTCAGAATGTTTTATTATTATTATTATTAAACTCTTAAATTAGTTTTTGTCCATTTACATTACAAAGTAGTATCTATATAGAAATATTTACAATCATCGAGAAAATTATAGAAATTATATGTGATGTGCTTAATGTGCTAAAAATTTTGCATATAGAGAACTTATATAGAAAAATTTTATATAGAAATTTTGTTATATTATATAATTACAACAATAATTACAATAAATCTACATCTATGAAATAATATTAAATTACAGTTTCTCATTCATAATCAACTTTCATCTCAAAAATATTATAAAGTATTTATTTATGCATAATTAAACAATATATGATGATGAGAAATCAAATAATTTTAAAAATTTGTTAGAATTTGCTTTTTTGCAACAAGATTTTGAATGATAATTTTATATGTATCATTTTATATGTGGTAATCATGTTATTATATGATGTGCATAAATTTCTATGTTTACAACACTTTTCTAAAAAATTTTATTATCATGTAGAATAATTCATAATATTATTTATGTTTTGAACTTGTATGTTCATTATTATTCACCTCACTGTTATTTATTCTTATTGAATCTCTTTATTATTTATATAAAAAAATAAAGAATGATGACTTCATCAAAAATAAAAAGATCTCATAATATACATTTATCTAATATGTTGATCTAATGTTTAATAAAAAATAAAAGTATATAATATAAATTTTTCTATTTTTAAAAATTTAGCAATAAAAATGAACACGACAAAATTGTATTTATTAAAAACGAAAAATATTTTTTTATACTATCATAATTATTTATATTGTTAATTAAAATTTTATTATGTTTAATAAATTTAATAAATTTATATAATAAAATTATATAATAATGTAATAAAATAAAATAAATTTTATTATGTTGAAAAACAAATTTTAAAAAATTAATTTTTTTTGTATATATAATTATAATTATAATTTTTTTAATAATTATATAAAAATATAACAATTGTATAAAAAGTAATTGTTTTACCAGATGTTCTTATAAAAAAAAACTTTTTGTCTAAAAACATTTTTTCGTATTTCTTATAGTTTGGTTATATATATATATATTTATAAGATAAAATCGAAAAATAATTTAAAAATAGAATTTTTAAGAGTTGATTTCCTTGAAGTAATTTCAAGCAGGAAAAAAATTATGCAATTATGCATACTTATATAAGGATATATCTCCTAAGTTTTATAATTTTTTGAATCTCCGAATTTTTTGGGATTTTTTCTTAAAAAAAAATTTAAAAAAAAGATAAAACAAGAAAATTTTACAACAAATTTCAATAAAAAATAATTACAATTTTATAATGTTTATAGAAAAATTATAATTCAATAAATTATATATAAAAAAGAGTTACAGGAAATCTAAAAAGAGAAGATTTTAGTTTACAGAATGTATTTAATACAGTTTTATTCTGAATATCACATATTGAAAAAAAATAATTAATTACAAGAAAATTGTTTGCAATGAGATTCTATTCAAATGAAGCTCATATCCTCCTTCCTAGTTCAATTGAGAAGATCTCAATTTCTCGGTGTGCATAATAACTAATAATAATCAGTACCTGACTCGCGATATCCCCAAATTAGAGAAAAATTTTTCGAATTAGAATAATGTTGGTTACGTTAAGTCAACCATATTTGAAATATCATCTTTAGAATCGGGTTTTACTCCAACCAGGCTGAATTGTGTCAGTGTGTCAAAAATATACAATTGTAAGTGTAACTAAATTTTCAAAAACGTTTTTTCAAATAATATCATCTTTTGTTTAGGTTTAATAGAGATCTCCGAGCAATAATAGCAGGAAAGAGTAAGCTGTTTATAAATCTTAATATGTAATAATATGCAATATAAATGCTCGCGAATATGATGATTTCAAAACTTTGATTTTTTTTCAATATATTTTTTGTTATCTTTATAACTTTTATATATTTAATATCTCTAATGAGTTTAATTTCTATCTTTTTATCGATTTATTAATATAAATTGTAAAAATAAAATAACATGTTAATTGTCAATAACTTTGAAGAAAAAAAATTTTTTTATATTTATATTTTCTATTTTAGTTTAAAATATTTTTAAACTATTGATTAAAAAATTTTTCAAATCAAATATATGATATTTAAAAATAATTTTTTTCAACTTCTGATGCATTTTTTATTAGTAAAAGTTTGGAAAAGTTTTCTATTATATTATTTTATAAAATTCGATTACGAATATAAATTCTATATATTCCTTTTATTATTGTTATTTAAGTTTTATATAATTATAATTTATCTACACGATCTATTATCAATATCAAAAATAATTGCATTTGTTATATTTTTTTCTTCATTAACCTTAGTGTCAATTTCATGTGAAACATAGAAATTTCTCATACTTGCATCTGATATTCATTGTTTCGCGTTTTTTCTTAGTCTTGATTTCTCCAGTTTTTCAAAAGAAATTGGCTACATATTTTACATATTTCTGACTTTTCTATCGATTATAATAATCAGTTGTTAAATGTTTATTCAGCAACAAGATTGCTGAGGATTTATTTATGCAATGCGGGGATTCACGATGATTTATTAATTAATATATATTATTTTGCAATATTATATTCTAGTTGATAATATAATATTTTGATAATATAATATAATATCATTAGGTATTTATTCATATTGTTATTACTAGTTAAATGATCATTTATTCGACTGTCTTATAATTTATGAATTACATGAATTATCGTAAAATGATCGATTTTTCATTTTTGTTTTAGAAGAAAATTTATAACTAATATATATTATAATAAACTTTATCAAGAAATTTCGATTTTTTTTTAATGTAATAAATATTTTGATAATATGAGATGAATAATCATTTTTTATTTTTTGTATGAAATTATGAAAATTATTATTAATGATTAATATTTAGATTTAAAAATTTGCATTTAATTTAGTCACAAAATTATTTTCCTTTTTTTTTTTTGCTTAATTAAATAAGCTATTCCCGAATATAAATAAATTATATTTTAAAAAATTATAAGAATTCTAATTTATTGCGATTATTATTTAACTTTATATTAATAAGAATTATTTAACTTATATTTAATAAAAAAAAAACAAAGATTACAATGATAATCACTTAATATTTTAGCAAAATATTGTATTAGATCTTTGATTAGATTCATGAAATATAAATAGAATAATAATAACATATTTGATATTAAAATAATAACAACAATTTGATTGTCATTTTTCTTATAACTTTTTATTATTACAAATTCTTTAAAAAATAAAACTGCCAAATTACTTTTTTTTTAAAATGTTTTCTCTATTAACATAATTCTTTTTCTAATTTTAATTTTCATTTGATTGATATACATACGTAAATTTCTTTTTTATTTTTGTACATAATATATATTCTCTATTTTTTTTTTTATTTCATTTAATAAGTATTTAAAAAAAATATTGAAAATATTTGATATTCATCTTTCAATTTCATGAATTCAATCCACATCTTTCTTTTTTATTTTTAATATCTTAAACAAAATATTTTTTATTCATAAATTAATTTCTGTAATTTAAAATATATTTAATTTTTAAAACATTTAAAACATTTAAAACATCGCTTTAAATAAATCTTTTTATTCTACATTAATCAATTTTTGAAAAATTTTTCAATATTTGTGTTTTCACGTTAACTGTGAATATTGTTTGAGACATCAAAAGATCGCAAAAATAAAATTTTTTTGACTGTTTTGTTTCGTTAAGTATATACCTGCATAGATTATACCTACGCATGTTTGACTAAATATAATCAACTCCTATCCCTTGTATGACTCATTTTACAAAATCAGAAGATCAAATTACTAGGAGATTAATAACCTGTTATTATTCCTTAATAGATTTACGCAACCTGTTTTATGTCGATGAATTTTATGAACTTCAAGATATCTTTGCCATCAAAAAGAGAATTCAAATGAAATTTTTCGTCATTTTAATTCGAGAGAATTGATTTATTTTATTGAAAAAAAATATTTATAGAAATATTTATCAAATCAATATAATCAAAATATTTTTATATTTATAGAGAATAGCAGTATTATATTGAATAATTGTTAAAAATGATTACAACATTTTATTGTGTGTGTGTATGTGTGTGTGTGACATTATATTTGATAAAATAATAATAATAAAATAAATAAAAATTAATGTGAATGAATGAAAAATATTTCTTATTATATTAAATAGTAATAAAATATATGTAAAAATGATATAAAAAATAATTCGTTATTTTATTTTTTTTTATAAAATAATATTGATATATAGAATATCTATTTATATTTATATGCAAATATAATTTTATAATTAAATTTTTTTATAATTAATGATATGTCAACGTTAAAATTATAAAAAGTTTAATTATTTGTTCTTTAATTAAAAATTCTTTCTCACAGACATTTACAAATTAACGAAAAAATATTCTTATTTTAGCGAAAATATCTTATAATGATCGACAATCATAATCAAATAAAATATAATCAATCTTCAATATCATTACTTCTTCATATTTAAAGAGAAATAATTCTTTATATATTGTAGGATAATTTTGATATAATTCTAATAACGTAAATATTTACGAATTGTTAAAAAGTCATAATTTTGCACCGTATTTATTCATATCAGAGATCATTTCATCAATGCAAATCAATTCTCTAATGCTCGATAACATGCTCTCAAGATACTTTTATATGTATAGGACTTTAAAGAACTTGATTTAACCAATATACACGAAGATGTTCATAAGGATTCTTCTAATGGGTACGGTTATTGTGTCACTTGTTCTCCAAAATAGAAGTGAATTGAATAACTTTCAAGAGCTGGTCGATTGCAAAAGATAAACAATTGGGCTCCAACAAGAGACCAAGACATCATGATCGGCTGCGCAAGCGATCTATGTACAGGAAAAATATGATGGGATTTGTCAATGGGTTTAAAGAAAAAATAAAGATTTCGTAGTGATATCTAAGCGATTGTTACTAGATTCTTATTTTCGTTGCTAAGAGGAAACTTCTAGTTAATTCATCACTAGTACATGAATTGATCATTATCGAAATTCGAAACCGATCGTTAATCAGAAGAAAACTAAATAAAAAGAAAAAAGAAAAAAATGATTGGTCAAATTCGAATTCTCGCAACTATTTATATAAACGAAATAAAAAGGCGCAATTGTGTTCACAATTATGTGCAATCGTTCATCGGTTTAAAAAAAAAAATTCCTTTTGATTTCGTTAGATAGAAAAAAAAAAAAAAAAAACAAGAAAATTATGATCACAATAAGAAACAATGAAATCTAAGATTATAAATGGTAAAATGTATGAAATTATAAAACAGTTGAAATAAATTCGCTTTGTTTATTTTCATGCTTATGTATTCGGAAATATATGGGTTTAGCAATCTATAACCTACATAATTATAAATCAAATCTTGATTTTAATTTTAGTTCAAATTTTTGGCTCAAATTACTCAAATTTATTCAAAATTTATTCATGAAAATTCATTTCTTTTTTAAAATTTATTGCATATAAAAAAATCTAGTAAAATATTTTAATATGTAATATTTTATTTTTTATATTCTGAAAACAAAGAAAATTAATAATATCTAAAAAATGTAAAGTTCTTAAACATCTTATTTAAACATCTTATTTAAATATCATAGAATATAATTAATAATTTTTTAAATATAATAGACATTATTTTAAATGTAACAAATTATCAAATAAATATTTTATTGTAATCCAGATATTTTTTTCCATTTTAAATATTCCATTTTAAATATTAAATATTAAATATTAAATATTAAATATTTTTAAAAATTTAAAAAAAAAAAAGAAAATATGAAAATCTTTATGTATAATATATATATAAATATATATGTATCTATACGTATATATAATATACATATATAAAAATATTTTTTATTAATTACTCGTTTATTAATAACTTCTATAATTGTTAATTCAAATATATTATATATATTTTATATTAGATATATATTATAATATATAAATATAAAATAATCAATTAAAATCAACAATTCTATACATATAAAATATAGGATGTTAATAAAAATGTGAGATACCTTTGGAGAGTGGATTCTAGATATCAAACGATGAAAAAAGTTCATATACACATATAAGGCTTAATTATAAGCATTGTAAGTTTGCATTAGATAGAGCGAGACGATGAAAGAGTGAGAACACTCAGTTGAGTGCACGACAATATCGTATTGCAATGTTGCTTGCGTCGTTTTCCCTTCGATGAAAGTAAATATACTGATATTTAACATATATTTATATTTTTTATAAATATCAATATTTATATATATAATATATATGTTATCATTTACAATATGATTAAATTTCTAAGCGAGATAGTTATTTAATAATAGATAAATAGATAAATAAAAATTATTATATTATTAATACATGAGATAAATGCAAAGAATACGAACAATATTAAAAAAAAATGTATAATATAATATAATATACAATATGTTAAATATGCAAAATAAAAAATATATTTTTGAATCACGAAATTTATTTTGTAAATCTATTTTCTATAAAAATATTTGTAACGTTCAATTTAATAATTATAAATAGTTATGAATATATGAATATATAATGAAATAGTATATGCTTAAAGAGCATAATGCTTTTTAGTAAATGTATTCTAAAATCGAAAACTAATGTCAAGCGGTAATTATGTTATAAAAAAAATTCAAAATTTTCTTCTTTATAACATCCAAGAATTATTAAAATTAGAATTATATCGACGAGAATCTTTTATTCTAAATAATTAACAAAAATATTAACCAAATCTTGTTTTATTTATGAAAATTTCGAATCATTATAAAATTGAGATTTTAAATTTATACATATATAAAGAAAAATTATTTATAATGTTGATCTTAACAACAAGATTCAAGATCGTCAAAAAAATAAGCTTAAAAATAAGATCGTCAATGAAATAAGCTTTAATGTAAATAAATATAAATATCAAATATTTAAGATATTTTCGTATTACTATGACATTGATAGGAAAACATTGGTTTAAATACGATTCTATATTATTGTATTATATATTAGTTATAATAAAGTATATTTTTATTAGTTTATTAGTTTATTTATATATTATTAGTTTTATTAATTTATTATTGATTGTACATTAATTGTTTTGAAAATTAAGCAAATAAAAAAAAATTAAAAAATTATCAAAAAATTATCAGAATTATATATTATATCGTTTTTAAATATTTTAATATTTAATAAATAGAAAACTTATTATAAGTAAAATGAAATAATTCTCATTCAATTTTAGCAAATTATTAATTATTTTATTATATTCATTTTTTATTTTTATGAGAATTTTAAATATATTCTGCAAATCTATTTAGTTTTATCTCTGTATTATTTAATTTGTAAATTAATTTTTCGGATGTGATGTATATTATGTTTTATCTTCACTTGACTTTGCTCATCTGTAAATGAGTTTTTTTTATTATTATTTAGTTTTAGATTATCAAATTTATGATGCGAGAAATGGCTTTAAGAATATTACTATTAAATTTATTCTTTAATTTAAATAAATTCAAAAAATATCATTTATAATTATCAATCGTGGATAAATTTTTTGAAATTTGTTAAAATATTTTTCAATATTAAAGTATGATATCGATATAGATAATTTTGAAAATCATAAAAAATTAAACAATTAATTTATATATACAATGTTAATTCTTCAATCCCATAGATCTTTTGAAATTGATTTATAAAGATTGATTTGATTTAACATGAGGAGTAACAGATTTTTCTAATAATTAGCTGGAAGGACTACTCCAAATTGAAGAAATAAAAAACGAATTAAATTCATTGAACAAATTTATTGTATGAAATATTACTATGAGATGTGTTTTAGAAAAGGAATGTATGAGGTTAGCCATCGGTATATAATCTAACAATAGGTTTTCCGCCGGGTCAGATCCGGGCACCTGGAAATACCGAAAATAATTACCAAGACTCACTTGGACTCATTTAATCTTATATATTTCTGATTTATGAATTAGGAAACTTTCCAATTTAAAATTGGCAATTTTCTAAGTATTTGAAATTAAATCTTCGAATTAACAAATTCCAAAAACCTTGTGGCAGTCGCACCACAAGACCATCAAGATCATCCGTTATTTGATCTAACATATAATATAAATAATAATGATCTATAAATCATTATTATTTGTATTATTGAATAAATTATTTTATTAAATTTTGTTTGTAAAATATATTACTAGATTGCGGATGTTTATACAAAATATATTTTAATAGATAAAATATCTAGGTAGATCAAGATATGAGTTTATATTATGATTAGGATTCTAAAAATATATTTTTTATTTTGCGTATTTTTTACATAATACGTATTTTTTAGTACAATTAAATAATAATTTTTAATATCTATCTCAATTAGAAAATTTTATTAGATTATCATATTTTTGCATGATGTCATTGTGAATCATAACACACATGTACGCACGCACACATTCATTTATAATAATTATTTATATAATAATTATATATTATTTATATAATAATTATATATTATTATATAATTATTATTATTATATATAATTATTATATATATTTATTATAATTATTATAATTATATTATTATTATATAATTATTATATAATAATTATATATAAATTCTAGAAAGAAATATATACATACACAAAATTGATATCATAAAAAATCATATTGTTTTTTAATGTAATATTATCATACAATATTCAGTTGCATAAGATTGTTGGTAGTAAAATTTAAGTGAATTTAAAAATTAGTTTTATCAATAGCGAAATTAAGCGAAATCTGAAATTGGAAATATTTGAAAATGATACTTGTATGTGTTTGCAATAAAAAAATATATTATTTTTATATATTTTATTTATATATTAATTTATAGATATTATAAGACATAATTTAAAATTCGAAATATTATCTAAATAATACTTTATTATAAATATTATCTAAATATAGATACTTTATTATAAAGTATCTATATTAATTAATTAATTGATTCAAATATTGAATATTTACTTAAAATAAAAGCTTGTGATGTTGAGAGAACATCTTTAACATATAAATTAATCTATTTAAAATTAAATAAAAGATATTAATTGATAGTTGAAACATAAAATTATTATTATATATTATAATGCAAATTACAAATAATGATAAATAATGATATATAATAGTGAATATGAATAGTGATATATAAATGTTATACACTATTCTATATTATATTGTGTTTCATTGGTATTATAATATATTATTTTTAATAAATTTTATTTATATTTTATATATTTTAATATATATAATTTGCATAAATATTCAGTCTAATATTTACTTGATGTTTATTTGATGAGAGTATCAAATATCAAATAATGATTTATTCCTACCTCGAAGATTATAATAAAATATCGATTATTTGGATTAACTGGGAAAGAAGTCCATTCAAATATGCAGATTTTCAAATAATTCGGTTAGGAAGTATTTACTAAATTTGTGAACATATCGTAAAATAACAAGAAATCAAATAACTTTTAAATATTACATAAAAAAATATTCATTTAATAAAAGAAAAAATTTAAATATTGTATCGTGGAGCTTAAACATTGTAAAATACACTAATTTAAATTACTTCTATGTTTGAATTAATAATTTGGATAACTGATAATAATCAATTCAAAATTTTTTTTCTATGTAAATATAAATAATATATATAATATAATATAATATAATATTTTATATAATAATATTATACATATGTATAATATTATATTACACATATATAATAATAGAGGAACAAGTAAAACTAATTTATAAATTAAAAGATTAACTATAAAATAAATATGATGTGCTTTTATATTAAAATTTAAAATGTTTTTATTTCAAATATGATTTTATCTATGATACTCAAATGATAGATCAAAACAACTTTTCTATAGCAGCTTTAATAAAAGAAAAAAATAGAAAAAAAATTGTTTATATTATATATATATATATATATCAGTCTTTCGAATTCTTGAATTTCGTAATCTCGAAAAACGAATAGAACCTTGTGAAGTTAGTGATAAACATAAATCTTTATAACGATCGAAGATATAAACTTCGATCGTTTTAAAATAAAACTTTGTAATAAATTAATTTTATTATTATTATGTATCTTCAGAGACGGAACATGTGGTTCTGTGAACTGAAGCAATTAATATTTAATAACATTTCAATTACGCTACTTGATATTAGATTATTTTACTTTCTATTTCACATGCGTTAAATCATTTAATAATTGCATGGAATATGCATGCGCGTGCATATGTTTGTGAAAGATATACCAAATGTGATTGTTTCTAGAAATATTATAAAATATTAGTTAAAATTGTTCACCGTATATTGAAAATTGAATTCGATAAAATAAAGAAGATAAAATAAATAAGTGGTTCCATACATAATATGAAATTAAAAATTTTCTGAAAGATTATTATAGAAATGGTTAAAGATAGGATCAATATATACTTCATAATTCAATATATACTTACAAATCAATTTTAATCATGTTTTGTTCTATAAATTTTTAACTTACAATCAAAAAATAATTTTTCAATATTTGAAATATATTTATTCTAGAGCTCGTATTGAACTTTGGAATATTTCAAAAATTTTGAAAAATAATTTATAAGTAATACAATATTAAAAAAAATCGAAATAATTCATAAATAATATTTTTAAAAATTAGAATTATATTACAAGTTTTAAATAACGTATTTTTTATATAATTGCATTTTATTCGTTGAATTTTTAAGAAATTAAAAATAATAATTAATTTGCAATTTGATTTTATTTCTTGGTTTTATTTACCTAGCTTATTACAAATGAAACGTGTATATGCATGTAACAAATAGCATGTAACAAATACAAATTTGAAGCATGAACAAATCCAAAATTGAAACGAAACGATGCCTGTAAACACCTACACATTATGTGAAATAAATTATAGATAAAGAAAAGAATATTTATTTTTCAATACAAGATGTATTATTTATAAAAAATATTGTATTATTTATAATAAAAATTATTATTTTTATTATTAATTTAAAATTAGAAATTAATAAAATAGAAGTTGAGATTTATTATTGAATGATCCCTTTCTTTCAAAATTTTGAAACTTTTTATTCATAGATTATTGATTATTAAATAGATTAATTTTAACTATAATATTTAACAATGGAATCTCTATCAGGAATTTAGATAAAAAGTGATTTATTGAATAGATCAATTATAATAAAATTGAAATTCTTCAATTCAAAAGACATAACATTTCGATTTTAAATAAGTCTCAAAAATAACTTAGTTATTAGATTAATCACAAGATATATTCGATCCTTTAATTCAAGCATTACAATATTTTATGGTTGATTTGAAATATTATAATAATAATAATAATCAATATCTTTTAAAATATAGGACATATATTTAGTCTAAAAATAATGATAAACTAGATGTAGAAATATCCTCAAAAATTGAAATTTTTCATTGGAGAAATAATTCTATAAATACACGAAGAATTTGTTTTATAATAATGTCTCATGGTATATATCGCACTCCCGGTGCATAAATCTAAATCTGATCTTATGTATAAAATATATATCGTGGCTCGTTATCACATAAATGTTGCAAATAGCAAACACCAATAGATTCTAAAAATCATGTAGTGATATATCTATGTTTTTAATATGAAGGATATCACGAATCACCTCAAAGTTTCTTGATGCTAGATAAAATGAATATTTTTTTTGAAATAACTTCTCATAGAATAGCAGTGCGGATTAAAAACAATAATTTATTAAATATTTTAACCGATGTCATGATATGAAAGCAAATCATTTCTTTTATATGACAAAGATTTCTTGAAATGAATCAAAACCTATTCCGTGATCGTTTATGATTTTTTTCAAAATGACGAATAAATTCATTGTTGTTAGAGCAAAATAAAATTGTAGTATATATATATATATTTCATTTACTGAAGAACTTTTTGGAATCATCTTTTCAATAATAGATTAACAGAGAATTTTACATATATATTATTATATATATATTTACATTTACATTATTATATTATTAATGAATTTCTTTTACAAATTATGAGATTATTATTCTTCCTTTAATGTATTTAATTATATATAAAAATAAAATCATGCTTTTTCCATTTAAAAATATAAAAATGTAAAATTTTAAAAGTTTGATATCATATAATATTTTATATTGATTTTGAATTAAGTAATAAATAAAATTAAGTAATAAATAAAATAAAAAAATTTTGAAGAAAGTTTAAAAAGTTTTGCATTTTGTTTATTTTTAATGTTTCTTTTAATGTATTTTCTATCGCTTACTATCTTTATTTATTAGTTCAAAATTAAATCGAATTTCTATCTTATTATATTAAATTAAATTCATATTTTTTATTTCTATCAAATTCATTTGCAATTTTCTTTAGATTGAAAATTCAAATTATATCTATTATAACAACTATTATATCTAATATTTATCTAATACAATTCATTCTCTGTTTTGTGGTACCTTTCCTTGATAAGTTTGAAAAAAATAACGAATTGATTGATCAAATAGAATGAATAACAAAAAAGAAGAATGATAATAATAATTGTTATAAAAAAATAAAAAGGAAAATTTCGAATCAAGGATACATTCCAATAAATATTGAAACTTAATAATCGATGTGCAAATGATTGGCGTTGAATTATAAAATAATTGAATGATTGTATTCAGATATAAATGATGAAGAATTAATAATTCCACCGAAAGAAATGAAAAAAAAATCGAATAATTATCAATTTGCTTATGATATACAAACATATAAAACAAATTGAAAAATATCAGAAAAATGAATGTATTTTCGAAATTCTGTTACTTTTGATCATTTACATTACTTTTAATCGTAATACCTATAATTGCGATAACTATCTACTTATATCATTTTGTTCGAGAAAATTTCTTGTGAATTTTCATTATCATCAATTTTTTTCTTTAGGAGAAAGTGAATATCTATTATATATATTTATTATATATCTATTATTATAATCTATTATATATCTATTATATATCTATTATTATAAAAATGTAAAATACTTTCAAAAATAAAAAATTGATATTTTTAAAATAGATTTTTTTAAAAACTGTGGATTCTGAAAAAAAATTTGCATATTCATATTCAGCACATTAAAATATAACAAAATCAGAATATCATTAGAAAATCATTTTAATATGATCATAATTGCATTAATGTAGAGAATTATGTAGGGTATTTAATAAATTTTATTAATTCTATTATGGAATGACAATAAGATTAAATTAGATTTTACTGTTATAAAAGATTTACATTTTATATATAACAGATGATTTAAAAATAATTTAATTCTGTTTAAATTGCATTATATTTTAATATTTTAAATATATTATAGATCATAATTTAAATGATTGTTTTTTAAATTAATTTCATTTGCTATTTTTCTAAAATTATACAATATTTTTTGTTAAAATTTTCATAATAATATGAATATTAATATGAATTTTATTATTTCGGTGCTTATTTTCTTTTTTAATTTAAATTTATTTATTAATAATATAATAAATTATTAAGAAAAGTTGTGATTTTTAATTTTTTCAACTATTTTTTTTTAGCAAAGAAATTTCAATTATTAAATTATTTTTTCTCTTTTTTTAGTTGTATCAAAAGAAATAATTTCTGTCTGCATATCAAAATTATATGATAAAATAAGATATATCGATTAATTATATTTATGATTTTTGCTATATTATTGAAAATTATAATATAACAAATAGTCGAAATTTTTTTTGTTATTATTAACAATACTTGTAATTTATAAAATTGTAATTAATGGATGATTAATAATGCCTAAAAATTTAGTAGTGTTTTTATTTTAATTTAATATCAATCGGAATATGATCACATAAAAATGATTTACAAAAATTTAAATAACATTTTTTTAAAATATATCAATTTGATGCAAAATAAAATAGGATGTGGATGATGAAAATAATTTTTAATTCTAATTTTCCTTGTATCATTTTGGTTCCATTAATAACTAAAATATCAATACAATTTCATTACATATAATATTATTTATAATAAAATATTATTATTTTATATATATATAATATATAATATATAATATAATAAATTTTTTAAATTTATTTTTATATCTATCAAATTGTTTATATCAATTCCTTATTCTTTTTATACATTAATTTAATAAAAAACATTGGATAAATAAAATGAGATATATTATATTATTAATTTTTTTTAGTTCTGAAAGTATTTAATATATCTGGCTACAAGCATATACATATAATCGTAATCCTAATTACATATTAATCCAAAGAAAATATATAGTACCGTATATCAGATTTAAATTTCTTTATATTAAAAAATAATCAATGATGTTTCAATCTTTTTGTCAGAATTGTTTAAGGATGATTTATTATTATTTGCACTTTTTCTCTTTCTTTATGTTTTATGATGAATATTTTTGCAATTATCATATCCACGAGAAAACAATGATACCGGCGATATTCGTTGAACATGATACAATGTGATATGTTATTGGACTGGATATATTGCGTGTATCAACTTACCCATAACGAATTGAAAGCAAATGTAAAACTATATGCAAAAGATATTAGGGAAAAAGTAAGAGAGATTGATCGTGAAAGTGTGTATACGGGGGAATATCAATAGAATTAAATGATTTATAAAAATCAAAATTAACTAGATATATACTACTCTTATCCTTCTTAGTTAAAAAATCATATCATATCTAGCACTTAAAAATATAAAAACTTATACTTCAATTCTTTTTTTATGATGATTCTTTTTAAGATTTTTCTAGATTGCAATATCTCGAAAAGTAAAGAAATATTGGATAAAAAATTTTAATTAAGGAGAAGAAAACTTTTTCTATAAAAATTATAATATTTTAATACTAATAAAAATTATAATTCTTTTCAAAAAAAAGTAATCATTCAATTCACTAAATACTATTTCATTGCATCCAAAAATAAAAAAATAATTAAAGATTTTTAATATTTTTTTTAAAATTCAACTAAAATGAATATATGAATAGCAAATATTGATCTATATATTAATTCATCTATAAATTTTCTATCTATTATAACATTTATTACAAATATTTTCATTCACCAAAAAAAATATTAACATTATTTTTAATTATCTGAATTTACTTATTATAATTAATAGTAATGTAAATCTTAAATTTATAACACATAACAAAAATATTATAATCTTATATAATTATTATAATCTCATTTCATTTAAAGCGAAAAAAAGAAAAATTATATAATTAATTTATATCAGAAATTACAATGCTTAGTAAGAGAAAGTTGAAAATATTCTATAAATTTTATATGCAATTCAGTGTAATGATTGAGAAAAATAATAAATCGTGCAAGGTTTAGATTGGAATGCATATATGCGTAGTTCTTGGTTTGCCATCGATTTCCATGAAATGAATAATTTCTTTTTAACGTGGACAAAACTTTGAAAAAAAGAATTGGAAACTGATTACCGAGTAGTTGGTGACCAGCGAGGTGGTAACTATATCGAGACTCACATTCAACTATAAATTCAAAAATAAATCAAAAAATAAATGTAAAATAGATAAAAGAATAAATAAATGAGTAGAAGTTAAAGAATAAATCAAGAAATAAATTTAAAAATGATTAGATGAAAGAATAAATGAGTAAATAAACAAAATATATATATTAAAATAATAAACTATAAATTAAAAAGAAAAGAAGAAATAAATAGATAAAAGAATAAGTGAATAAATAAATGAGTGAAAATTATATATTAAGAAATACATTATAAAATAAATATTTAAATAAATGAATTTGCTGATGATTAAATAAATGAAGCGATAAGTAAATATTAATTAAAAAATAAAATAACATACGATAGTAATGTATTAAATAAATTTTATTTCATTATTCACAATAAATGATTAAAAAAATGTTCTCGATATTATAAAAATTTAGTTAAAATATCAACGATCTTCTCTACACGTGTGTTCGTGAGATGTGACCGCTCTATCGCATCGTATGTATGTAAAAGATTGCTGTCGCTGTCACGAAGTTTGACGAAAACGTTTTACCGATTGCGCCAAATCTGACTTATCGAGTACAACGACGAATAAATCAACAATTTTTTAACTTTTATTACTAATAAATAACATCGTAATAATTTATTACGATAAAAAATTGATGTATCTTTATTAAAAAATTATGTATCTTTATAAAAAAATTGATGTATTTTTATCGTTTTATCGCGTCTTTAACAATTTATTACGATAATAAACGTAATTGATATATTTTTATAAACAAAACTAAATTTTAAATTTCTGTAATACTAGTTTTCGTCTAAATTGAAACTGTTATTGTATTAAAATATTCTAAATGCCATTTTATGTGAAAATCAATTATTGATTATTTAAATGATAAGGGGCCGTTTTTTATCTATAATTTAAAATGCGCATAGTGATCAATTGGAAATAACGGTACAATATAAAATAAAACTTTTTAAATAAACAAGAAATTGATAGTGGGTAATAGTGAGTAATTCTAATTTTGTTTGCTAATAATAATTTCTACTAGTAATTATGGCAATTGAATTTAAATTAAAATTCAAATCATCATGCAACATTTAATTCATCAATTCCCAAAAAACCTAAAGCATTTATTATATTTACTATTCAGATTAATATACGCGTAACTGGTCGATGAGATTGAACAATATTTTGATGTTTCCCATAGAGATCTATAACCGTTATTTGATTTTTTTGCTATCCAAAAATCATCCTAGTCAATATATATATATAATATTTATATTATATAAATGTAATATATAATTTACAAATTAATTCAGGATTGAAAAGATTATAAATTCATGCTTATTAAAAAATTAGAAATTTAAAATCAAATTAAATTTAGAGATAAAAGTTTTTTTTATATTATGTGTTAGAAATGAAGTTAAGTTAATAATTAGATTGAAATAATATCAAAAGTTAAATAAAAAATTATAATTTATATTAAAATTAATCATTGAAAGGTAAATTAGAATCTAAGTAATAAATAAAAAAATTTTAAATTTAAATTTAATTATTTAATTAGAACTTAAATAACAAGCTAAAATAAAATTAAAAATTGAAGAACAAATTAAAATGAAATAAAATAAAACTTTAAATATAACAAAACTTTAAGCAAGTTATAAAATTAAATTAATATAAATTTAAAAATTAAAAATAAAATAATTAAACAATTTAAGAATAAAAAGTTAATCAATAAATTGAAAATTGAAAGTTAGAAATGAAATAAAATTAAATGTTAAAAATTAAAGTAAATTAAGAATTAAAATTAGATAAAAATTGAATTCGATGTATTTCTTACATAAATTTGATCTTTGAAAGTGACTCTTAAATCATGATCTTTTTTCTCTATAATCGTAATGCAACGTAAGATAACAATGATTATATTTGAATGTATTTTATGTATTCATGTATTTTATGTGTTACGAAAAATAAGTTTTCTATTATAATTCAATTTAATTATTGTTAGATTTTTGTTATTAATTTATATTACAATAATATATTTAAAATTTAATATATTCCTATGCATTACAAATACAAATTTAATCTAATTTTACATTATTTCTTTAATTTTTATGTTATATTAAAATATTTTAAATGTTATTTATTAATATTAAAAATAATTATAATCATAAATTAAAATCGCAAACCAATCGAAAATTATCACGATGATGAAATGAAATTTCTAATTTTTGCTATATTAAAGCCTGTTGAAAGAATTCTTATATTTTTTAGTATATAATGATTTTTATTCAGTTTTATGTAATTTTATGATTTTCTTGTGTTTTATTTGCTTTGTTTTTAATTTATTTTTAACTTTTTCCCTATATTTTAAATTTTATTTATTATGTATTTAATTATCTTATGATGAATTTCTTATCTTCTTGTTAAACTTTGTTATTAAATTATTCATTATTATTATTTGAATTATTTTTTCGCGCGATTTACTCGATTTGAGAAGAAACCATGTCACTCAGCCAATCAGGAAACTGCATAAGTTCACAATTTAAACGAATCAATGCATATGATATTAGTCTATTGTCAAAAAATCAATAGAGGGAATTGCATTACATCGATATAGATATATCGAAATTTGTGGAATTTGATATTTATTAAATTTAATGGTTTAATTTGTAAATTATTAATGTTTTTTTATATTAATATATTATTGAATCATTTTTTACAAGTATTATTACATCGAAATTAAATTGATTTTCTGTTACCAATAATCCATACTAAAAATATTCGAAGTCGGATTTGAATTTAGTTATTTTTATTTTAACATTATTTAATGTAAAATTATTATATTTGTAGATTATCGTTTAATTAAATAATGGAGATTAGATAATTAGTGGAATGACTTCGAATTTGGTTATGCACGACTTTCGTGCAAGTATGGTAAGATTTGATTTACTTTAATAGAAGACAGTAATTATTATAAGTTTCTCTTGTTTTTTAATCATTTATAAAGTAATTAAGAAATAAAAGTAATTAGACGAGATGTCAATTAATTTTATACACATTCTCGTATACTAAATATGTCTATTTAATGCTAAATATGTCTATTTAGCATTCGATTCAAAACTGAGAATATTTCTTATAATAATCTGTCTGTTTACAAAATAGAATGTATCATTTTTATATTTATTTTTATATTACGTTCAAAGTAGAAAAAATTTTGTTTTCAGGTAATGATTCATGATTGTACGTCGTTCGACATACTTCGATTTGTTGCCGAACTTCAAGCATATTTTCTTCCTCTTCGTCCAATTCGATAATCGAAATCACAGCGAAATGTCATTCTTCCGTCAAAAGTTGTGTCTTTGGATGTTTCGTTAGATGACTAATCTATCTTGTAATTTCTTTTTATTATATTCCCTAATTATTTTACTTTTCCTATATATTGTTATTTAATTTATTCAATAATTTTTAATATTATTTATTACGTATTATTGTAATTAATAATTCTTTCAAAAAGAATGACTTATTCAATTTTTTGTATTAAACTATTACATTCTTAAATTTATTCGTGAAATAGATATTATCAATTTCTAAAATAAAATTTGAACTTGGTTATTGGCTTATTTTAATACATTAACACATTTTCAAAAAAATTTTATATATTTATTCTAAAAATTTTATTATTTTTTCTGTAAGTTATTAATTTAAAAGGGGAAAAAAAAATTTTAATATGAACAATCGTTTCAATAATCGTTCAACACAATGATTAATCAGATAAGTGGTAACATTTGATTTTTTATATGGAAAATATATACATTTTTATTTTCCTCATTATTATTTTTTATTGTAACAATACATATCTACTTGATAAGTTAGTAACTCATGATAGATACAGATGAATTATTAAAAATATTACAATAAAAGTAGAAAAGATTAAATAAATTACATTCTTATTTCAAATATTTATAACTATGTTTCGAATATTTATTATTAATTAGTGGAATTATTGATTACGCGAAGAGATAATTATCTTTATTAAATATTTTTCATCAACTTAGAGTTTCATTTTTCTTATTTCAATTTTTTTTTAAATAATCATTATATGTATATATATAGTTTTAAATTATGATTTTTTCTTTTTTTTTATACAGATTTATTTCTGTATTTGATTTGATTATTTTTTATTTCTTTCCATTTTCTTCTATATTCCATGGGTCAGCAACGATGGCAATGTATGATTTTTTCCATTTAATGGCGACTCGTATGCATTTTTGTTCCTTTAGTCACTCTCGTGATCGTAGTCAGTCACGAAATTTCCGAATCGATATGAGTTACTGCTTGTATATTGACGTAGATTTTTACATAATGAACATATGATATTTATTATATTATACTTCTGAATACAGTAGTAACATTTTATTGTATTTTATTTATTAATTTATGTTATGTTGATTATGTTAATTAATATTTGAAATATTAAAATTAAAATTATTTAATGATATTAGCCATTTATCGAATTTTATAAAAACATAGAAATTACAATAAAATTAGAATAAACGAATAAAATCTGAATTGAGAATATTGTCACCAGAATGTAAAATCCTTTATACGCTTTAGAGAAAAAGAAGATATATATTAATAAATAAAAGAAAAAAGAAAAAAAACGAAATAGGAAAATAAAAAAAATAAAGAAATTGTCCAATTGCATCTTGTCACTATCATTTTTGTTGCACTTTTCTTTATCTTAAACAACAATAATTATTCAGACACTGGTATACAGATATTGAACAGATAGGGTAATTCTGTAAAGATAATGCCGTTTTTAAGAGAAAAACTGATAACTTGATAATCCTTCGCTTTGTACATGTAAAAACAATTTGGAATAGCTGGAGTATCAATATGGTTTTGGAGCCTGAAACTATACTTCCAACAATCTCAACGGCAATCAGCTACATCCTACTTGAGAAGAATCTTACTGCAAACACAGCGCAACAGCTTCCTGGGAATCAATGGAGTGGCGTAGCTCCTTAAACACATTCAGGAATTTTTTTTGGATTGGGAATGTCGCTCAATCAGAGAGCTGATCCACAGTGTTATTGGACAGTGTACCAACTCACTGTACCATACCTCACTGAAGATCTGCAAGCTCGTGAGATTAATATGGAGAGGACATTAGAGAATACCATCGTTTTGGAACTTTTTGAACTGTCAGAATTTCGAGAACCAGAACTATCAGAACTTTCTGAATCGTTAAATCTTTCGAACTTTTAGAATCTTTTATTTTTCAAGAATTCTTTGAATTTAGAACTTTTTCCGAACATATAATTTCGATTTTAGTGAAAACATAAATCGTCATTAGCATATGGATTTTGTTTTTGATCATCTTATTAATTGAACTTTTAACAAAGAATTTTGTAATAATTATTTTTATTATTCTATACCACAGTTCCAGGAAAAGATTGAAGCT
This sequence comes from Apis laboriosa, assembly GCF_014066325.1. Classification (NCBI taxonomy): domain Eukaryota; kingdom Metazoa; phylum Arthropoda; class Insecta; order Hymenoptera; family Apidae; genus Apis; species Apis laboriosa. The sequence continues at coordinate 571,395 of NW_025222224.1, forward strand.
AACAATGTAACATTAATTATAAACCTTAATTCAGAATTTAAAAAAAAAAATTAAAATTCTTTTTCCCCTATCTCAAAAGTTGATAATTAAATATTAATATTAGTAATATTATAATATAATAAATAAAATATAATATAATATTATAATATAATATAATAAATATTAATATATATGAACTTTAAATGATTTTTTGAAAATTAAAAATAATAATATTAAAATACCTATACGTACATTCAAAATAAAAGTTTTGTGGAAAGAAAAAACGGTTTGATTAGTTAATGTAGAAATAAACGTCTATTTTTACATGTTCTTTTGTTCCTAAAGTAGTATATTAATTCAACTGTAACAGAGAAGAACTATAAAGCAAGAATCTAACATCGATATATCACTGTAGGCATATAATTAGAATATTCTAATATATTCATATAATATAAAAAAATTTTTTTTTAATATTTTTTATATTTTTTTTATAATATCTCATAATATGTAGATTAATTTTAACAATAGTTTAATTTTTTTGTATTTTTTTTTTGTATTTTGTATAATTAAGATAATAATCATATATATACGAATAAGGTAGACATATTATAGGTATTTTATTATTATATCATTAATTTATAGTTTCGAAAAAAAAATTATTTTAATTTTCAATCTTAGATGATTATGAAAAATTCATAAATAAAATAATTCTCACTATTTTGAACATTCAAAGTATAGCATCTCTTTTACTGCTAATAGCGTGTGGTACCAAAAATGTGGCATCAACAAAACATCTGAAAGATAGTTCCTTGCAATATAATTCTTGCAAAGAATATCTCTTGGTCCTATTCCGTCTCTCGAGGATTCTTTTCAACAGTGAATTATATATATTTCCACCATTTTATTTAAGTTTCAATTTTGATTATTTAATTTTAATACCTCCTTTAACAAATTTTGCTCTTTTCTTTTACTTCGCTTGTTTTTATATATTTCCTTTCAAAATTATCTAATAACATCTTCGAACATCATCTTCATTTCTCTGATCAAAATCTCACATTCATAATACTCTAAACAGTTTGATTTATATTGAATCAATTCTTTTTCTAATTTTTTTCAACGTTCTGAATCATGTTTCTTTTTTAAATCAACGATAAATATATTCTTGTAAAAAAATTATAATTCAAACATTTAAAAAATTAAATTAAACAAAATAAAAATATACTGCAATAAAAAATAAAAATAAAAATAATATAAAAAAATTATATTTAGTTACAATTAAAAGAAGATTAATCTTCTAAAGAAGAATGTTCCTCGGTTGCAACACACAGAAAATCATTCAAATATTTCACGATATAAAAAATTGTAAATTTACATCTTCTTTTTCCTAATATAATCCCTAAAACTATAGACGTAGAGAAAGGAGTGAGAGCCTGTTGCAAAATGTTAAATAATATTATTCCAAATTAATAATATAAAGAATTAAATTATTAAACAAAATATATTTAAAATAAAATATTATGATTAAGAATGTTTACTAATATTTATAATTAAAAATTATTATGAGATAGAGTATATTTACATTTTTATAATTTGTAATTATAACGTTTTAAAATCAACAAAACTATGTATATTGATATGGATTGAGTCTCTATGTGAGATTTATATTTTTTTATATTTTATAGTTCTATTATATAAAATATTGTTATCATTGTACTGTAAATTTGTTAAAAAATATTGATGATAAAAAACTTTTAAATTATTTACTTTTTTAAACATTCAAATATTATTAAGAATATAATATAATTAATATAATTAAAAATATAATACATAAGAAAACTAAAAATATTTCATAAAGATTAGTTAAAATATTTATTTATTTCATCGATTACTTTCTATTTTTTATTTTCTTTCAATAAAAAAGTTATTATTAAAATTATTATTAATTATTATTAAAAAAAAATTATTATTATCGAATATTATACTTTTATATAGGTTATGATTATTGATGTTACATATTATATATTCATAGCAATGTTTTAAAATTATACATGAAATGTATTTTCATTTTATATTTTATAATATATATTTTATTTTTATTTATATTATTATATATGAATATGAATTACAAAAAATATATACGAAGAAGTTATTTTCGAAAATAAATAAATGACCAAATACAATATTAATAATTTAAATTAATGTTAACTTTTAAAATAACATAGGATATCAAATAATTATAATTTAAAAATTAAACATATCCGTTGACAATAATATTTTAACATAATTTGTTATATACATATTTTAATAAATTAAGTAACAAATATATGTGTCATGAATTTGTTTACCGAATAAAAAATACCGATATTAACACAGAATATATATGAAAATTTTTTATAAAAATATAAATTAGTTATTTTATCGAAAATCTTTAATTTTCTTTAATTTTCACCTTTATAAAAGAATACAAAACCTACTTTATATATATATATAGAATACAAAACCTACTCTATATATATATATATATATATATAGAATACAAAACCTACTCTATATATATATATATATATATATATATACACATATAAAATAAGATCAATCTTTAATTTTTTTAAATTAATTTAGATAATATGTTAGAACAAAATACTTCTATTAATTTAAGTATAATTCATTTTATATATAATATATTTACTTACTATTTATTATTATTAACTTGTTAATGTGAACTTTCTATGTACAGTTAGTCGCAGAAATTTTCATTCACTTTACACAAATTCAATTAAATTTGTGTTATAGAAATCAACAATAATTCTGTTTTATATGAAATATTGCGAGTATAATAATATGAAATTATTTTTTTTTATTATGGAATATCATTTCAAAGTAAAAAAACCAATTTTTCAAATTTCAATATTATTTATCTTTCTTTACATAATTTCATTTAATAATAATTCAAGATAAAATTTTAAATTATATAATATTTAATTCTATCTCTATTATCGGAAATAGAAAATAATATATTTCCAGAAGAAATTGGAAATATCCAGAATAAAAAACATGAAAAAAATGAGAGTTGATTTCACATACACAAAGAAATTTTTTGTTCAAAAATAAATTATTCTGTATATAATATTTTAATATATTACTTTATATTTATTTATATTATCATTGAAATCATATTTTACATAATAATTCAATTTCTTTCTCTGCTATAAAATAGCATAAAAAAATTCTTGTGATTATATCTTAAATTATAAGCAAAACCTCGATTAATTAAACTAATAGTACTAATGTCAATAGTCCAAATGTAATATATAAACCATATATAAAAGTTATATATAAACCAATAATTTATTACGTTTAGTGTGAAATATGACAATTTTGCTATACGTTACATATACGTTACATATATTATTACATATAATTGTTTTCTATTACATATATTTTACTATTTATATTTTTTATATATTTGTTTCATTCAATAATTTCAGCATTTTGATTTTTTTTTTTTTTTTGAATGCTTCTAAATGCCTCCTGTTATCAAAACATCGCCTGATTTATTTTTATTTCGCTCATAAACTTATTCTCAATTTTCTGTTACATATCTTTACAATTACATAGTTTATTATATCATTTTCAAACTTCTATCTAATATCACATTGCTAATCCTTACAGACTTTGATACAGATACAATATATTAAAATATATTAAACAGATACTATATTAATATCCTATAAGAAAAATCACATTCTATATCGAAATTTTCTACAAAATTAAGTGAAAAAATTCTAATAAAATTATAAATAAAAAAAAAATATAAATTTTTGCATTTGATGAAAAATATTGATTATATATTACCCATTCATATATATAAATTTTAATAATTTTTGAAGACTGGTAATCCAATCTTCTTCCGAACTATTAAAGAATTTTACAAATTTCTTGAACTAAAATGTATATCTTCATTCAAGCAATCATTAATATTATAAGAATACAATTGTTTTTAGGTATAAAAAATGGAAAACGATCAATATGATATTTTCATACAAATTCGTCGAATTATTGCCTGAAAAATAGATAATGATAAAAATTATAACTTTACTGAAAAAAATCATTACTACAGGGCATAGAATTCCATCAGAAAGACGGTTCCTAGGACAAATACGTGTTAAATCAAATTCTGCCTTGAAAGAAAACACATTCATCAAACGATAAGCCTTACGACAGAAAAACCGCTGTTATGGCAATAATTGGAAATCATTCAGAGTTGTGTTTTCAGGTGTAACATTAAAGAACCTCGAAATGCGTTGAACTATAAGATGAAAAAAATGAGGTTAATAACAACTTCAAAATTTGAGCAGAAAAATCCACGTTAAAGACATATTGAATTATGAAATTCTACTCGCTACAAGAAAGAGATATCTATCTGGAACTTGAACAATGAATTAAATCACGAAAATTCGATTGTGATAAAAATTGAAACTTTTTGACAAGAAAATTGCTGTTACGATGAATTTGATATCGAAAATGAACAGATATTATCCAACACGCACTGCTATGACAAATTGTGACACGAAAATTCAATTTTGTATCAAATAGTATCTTTTATAGTATCTTTTTGTCTCGTAGAACGCTCTTACAGAAGTTTCGGCATCGAAAACATTCAGAGATATGTTATCCAGCACTAAATCGTTCAGTAGCCTTAAATTCTGTAAAGAAAAATTGAAATGATAAGTTATATAACTATTCGACACGAAAATCCTAGTTTCGGTGAATTCTGCATTAATATATCGTTGAGAGTAACGTTCATGAATGATATTGGAATGACGATGAATTCTGCTGCGAAACTTCGATTATGATAAATATTGTACCCCTTCAAAAAAAAAAACGCTATTATGGCGACTTCCACAATGAAAATGTTCAAAGATACGTTATCCAGCACAATCTCATTCAAATACGTCAAATTATTCAACGAAAAATTGAAGTAGATAAGAAAAGTAGGTATTCGCTTAGAAAAACCTACTTTCGAATAATTCTGCAATGACATATCGTTGAGCTTGACGTTTTTATACTGATAGTCGAGTTTCGATGATATCTTCTGTGAAAATTCGATTTGGAACAAAATTCCACCTTTTGTAATCGCAAAACCGTGTTACGGCGACTTCAACATCGAAAACGATCAGATATGCCTTATTCGTGACTACCTCACATAGATAAAATATAATGCAAAGAAAAATTGATATCGATAGATTATGCAGATTTTCGTCACGAAAATCGTATTATCGGCGAATTTTGCACTGAAATATCGTTCAGTTTGACGTTTTTAAACTGTTAATCGAGATTCGATGATTTCTGCAGTGAAAATTCGATTTGGAACAAAAATCCATCTTTTGGAATCGCAAAACGTTATTACGGCGATTTCAACATCGAAAACGTTCAGATATGACGCATTCGAGACTACCTCACATAGATTCATCATATTATGCAAAGAAAAATTGATATCGATAGATTATGCAGATTTTCGTCAGGAAAATCGTATTATCGGCGAATTCTGCAAAGATATATCATTGAGTTTGACTTTTTTATACTGATATGCGAGTTTCGATGATTTCGGCTGTGAAAATTCGATTTGGAACAAAATTCCACCTTTTGGAATTGCAAAACGGTATTACGGCGATTTCAACATCGAAAACGTTCAGATATGCCGCATTCGCGACTACTACACATAGATTCCTCATGATATGCAAAGAAAAATTGATATTCGATACATTATGCAGGTTTTCGTCACGAAAATCTAATTTTCGGCGAAATCTGCAGAGAAATATCTTGAGTGAGACGTTTTTATTCTGATATTCCAGATTCGATGATTTCTGCTATGAAAATAGGATTTGGAAAGAAATTCCAACTTTTGGAAACGCAAAACTGTATTTCGGCGATTTCAACATCGAAATCGTTCAGATATTTCTTATTCGTGACTATCTCACGTAGATATCACAAATTTCGAAGAGAAAAACCGATATCGATGGATTATGCATGATTAAGACACGAAAATCTAATATACGGCGAATTCTGCAGAGAAATATCGTTGAGTGTGACGTTTTTATTCTGATATTCCAGTTTCGATGATATCAGTTATGAAAATACGATTTGGAACCAAATTCCCACTTTTGGAAACGCAAATCAGTATTTCGGCGAATTCAACATCGATAACGTTCAGATATTCCTTATTCGTGACTATCTCACGTAGATACATGAAAATTCGTAGAGAAAAACTGATATCGATGGATTATGCATGATTAAGACACGAAAATCTAATATACGGCGAATTCTGCACAGAAATATCGTTGAGTGTGACGTTTTTATTCTGATATTCCAGTTTCGATGATATCAGTTATGAAAATACGATTTGGAACCAAATTCCCACTTTTGGAAACGCAAATCAGTATTTCGGCGAATTCAACATCGATAACATTCAGATATTCCTTATTGGTGACTATCTCACGTAGATATCACAAATTTCGAAGAGAAAAACCGATATCGATGGATTAAGCATGATTAAGACACGAAAATCTAATTTCCGGCGAATTCTGCAGAGAAATATCTTTGAGTGAGAAGTTTTTATACTGATATTCCAGTTTCTATGATTCTGCAGTGAAAATTCGATTTGGAACAAAATTCCCACTTTAGGATACGTAAAACTGTATTTCGGGGATTTCAACATCGAAATCGTTCAGATATTCCTTATTCGTGACTATGTCACGTAGATACATGAAATATCGAAGAGAAAAACTGATATCGATGGATTATGCATGATTAAAGAACTAAAATTTAATTTTCGACGAATTCTGCACGCACATATCGTTGAGTGAGGCGTTTTTATTCTGATATTCCAGTTTCTATGATATCTGCTGTGAAAATTCGATTTGGAACAAAA
>NW_025222225.1:0-404 GCF_014066325.1 Apis laboriosa
GTTAATTCTTTAAATTCTTTTAATTAAATTTTTTACGACTGGTCCAACTGTCGGTCAACTGTAACTTATTGTGTATAAAAGTGTCGATCCAATTTCGAATTTCTTTGCATATAATATATATAAACAATATTTTGATATATATTAATATTTTATAAGAAAATTGGAATAAGACAGATTCTCTCTACACCAGTTAATTCTTTAAATTCTTTTAATTAAATTTTGCATCTTACGACTGGTCCAATTGTTAATCTAATCAATTGTAACTTATTGTATTCGAATTTCGAATTTTTATGCATTTAATATATATATAAACAACATTTCGATTTAATATTTCATAAGAAAATTGGAATAGGATAGTTTCTCTGTACACCTATTAATTCTTTAAATTCTTTTAATTAAATTTT
>NW_025222226.1:0-539 GCF_014066325.1 Apis laboriosa
TTGGCATGTGACGAGAGAGGTGAGCCATCTTTTAAAGCCTTCTTAAACGGCCAATTGTCTCCAATATTTTCATTAAATTAGGCAGAGGAAACATCAAGAAATTAAGCAACGATGAATTAGCGCGCTGAGTAATTAATAATTGGCAAAATCTATCCATTCTTCGATATGGGGAAGGAAAAGGAAGATCGACCCCGAATCGCTTCGTTTTCGTTGACCAAGAATAAAAGAAGGATTGTTGCCACGTTGACAGTGGTTAGCATGGCGAGAGAGGTGAGCCATCTTCTAAAGCCTTCTTAAACGGTCAATCGTCCCCAACGTTTTCGTTAAATTGAAGGAACAAAAAAAATTGAACAACGATGAATTAGCGCGTTGAGTAATTAATAATTGGCAAGATATATCCGTTCTCTGGAAAGGAAAAGGAAGATCGACCCCGAATCGCTTCTTTTTTGTTGGCCAAGAATGAAAGAAGAAAATATTGTTGCCATGTTGACAGTGGTTAGCATGGCAAGAGCCATCTTCTAAAGCCTTCTTAAACGGCC
>NW_025222227.1:0-345 GCF_014066325.1 Apis laboriosa
TATCTTTTTTATAAACTCTCAAAGTTTTCGTTCCTCGTGACCAATCTCAGAAATTCGCGTGAAGACTTCCGGATTTTTCGATCCCTAAGTCCTTTTCTGTCATGTATTATTCAGTTTGTTGATACACTTGCTCGTAATTCGATTGTAAATTTAATTATCTATACGCTTGTTTTAATTACAATAAAGCCTCAAATCGATTGTAAATCCTTTTCCATCATATATTTAATTTTTTGACACTTTTCACTTGCTAGTAATTCGATAGTATCTTTTATAAAAAGTACTCTCAAAGTTTTCGTCCCCCGTGATGTATTATTCAGTGTATTGATACCTTTCACTTGCTCGTAA
>NW_025222228.1:0-961 GCF_014066325.1 Apis laboriosa
TATCTTTTTTATAAACTCTCAAAGTTTTCGTCCCCCGTGACCAATCTGAGAAATTCGCGTGAAGAACTTTCGGATTTTTCGATCGTAAGTCCTTTTCCGTCACGTATTATTCAGTATGTTGATACTTGTAGTTTTTATTACCTTTACGTTTGTTTTAATTAGAATAAAAGTTTTCGATCGTAAATCCTTTTCTACTATATATTATATTATATTATATTATTCAATTTCTTGATACTTTTCACTTGCTTGTAATTCAACAGCACCTTTTACGTCTACTTGTTTTAATTACAACAAAGTCTCAAAGTTTTCGTCCCCCGTGACCAATCTCAGAAATTCGCGTGAAGAAGTTACTTCCGGGCTCTTCAATCATAAGCCCTTTTCCACCATATATTGTTCAATTTCTTCACAGTTTCACTTGCTCGTAATTCGACTTTTATTACCTTTACGCTTTTGTTTTAATTACAATAAACTCTCAAAATTTTCGTCCCTCGTATGTGTCCAATTTCAGAAATTCGCGCGAAGAAGTTACTTCCGGTTTCTTCGATCGTTCTTTTCTGCTGCGTATTATCCATTTCGTTCAATTTCTAAACAGTTTCACTTGCTCGTAATTCGAGAGTACCTTCTACCTCTGCTTCTTTTTAATTACAATAAAGTCTCAAAATTTTCGTCTCACGTATATGATCAATCTCTTAAATCGAATTTCACGTGGAAAAGTTACTTCCAGCTTTTTCGATCGTGAGTCCTTTTCCTCTATGTATTATTCAATTTCAATTGCTCGTAATTCGACAGTATCTTCTATTTATTTTAATTATAATAAAATATCGAAGTGAAGAAGTTACTTCGATCGTAAGTCTTTTTCCACGATATATTTTTCAATTTCTCGACAGTTTCACTTGCTCGTAATTCGAGAATACCTTCTATCTCTGCTTCTTTTTAATTACAATAAAGTCTAAAAATTTTC
>NW_025222229.1:0-394 GCF_014066325.1 Apis laboriosa
AAATCTATAACAATTTTTATTTTTTTTTTTTGAAGCGTATTAATATTCTCTCTTATCGGTTCAAGTTTTATACAATATAATGTACAACGAACGAGTTTCGGCAGAATACGAAATACACAATTTTTCGAAAAAATTCAGGAATCAAAAATAACAGTCATTCTAAAATTTTCTACGATAAAAATCATTGACAGAGAAAATTCATTTTGATTGCTTATTTAATTATTGAGTTATCTACTCCTTTCTCATGGGATGAAACGAGTCCATGAAAAATTTTAAATCTTTATTGAGAGTCATTGAGAAGGTTTCGTGCAAGTGCGAATCGTACAAGAGCAGAACACAAACATCTGTTCGTTAACTGTCTTCGTTCCACTTGTATATATAGACATACGATTTC
>NW_025222230.1:0-1549 GCF_014066325.1 Apis laboriosa
CTACACTCTCTACGAATTATCGAATATTAATCCTTTGCGAACGATGACTCTCAGCCATCTTGGATCGATGCGGTAATTCGAACGGCGATAATATTTATTTACGTTTGATTTTTTTAGAATATCGTGAATAGATTCCTTTCTTTACGTATAATCTTAGGAAGCTAGATTTTCTTATCTCAAACTAAATCTGCATCTTTAGTATTAATCCGAGTTTGACAATAGGAATATTATTCTCAAAGTTTTTCAGTTTTGTAAGCACGAAATGTGATAGTTTTTCTTTATAGAATAACGAAATTGCTTCTACAAACAAACTGACGATTGAGAGAAGGAAAGCAGCGATGTAAATGAATGAGAAAAATGATGCATTATCACATCGCTTTATAAAACGATACAGGCTTTAATTCGCTCCAACAAATTTTTCTTTATACGTAAAATATCGAGATATAAAAGTTTTACACGTTAATTACACGTATATGTGTGAAATCGCCGCTGAAGAAGTTGATCGAACGCGAAAAATTAAATCGTGGATAGATCTCGTTGAGGATATCCACGCGCTGCGTTAATTCTTTCCAACGTTCTCTTCAACGTTGCCACCCATCCGTTTCGTTTAACATTCTGAGCGGTGGCCAGCGTTGGAATCCTCGCATCGCGATTCCTCGCCACGCGCATGCGCAACGCCGTGGCGCAGCTACGACGCACAATCGAGCTCTGGATCGAGGAATTCGAAATACTCGACGAGTTGCGGGCAGACAATTCCAGACCAATTTTCACCAGGAACGAAATAAGGGATCGAACGTATATTTTGTCCAGCCACGATTTTCAAATTTACACCGCTTTTCTTTGCGTTTCCTTCATCTTGATCGAATTGAATCGTTCGATTCAACGACTTTTCTCCTTTTCTTCTTCGATCTAATAACTTTCGATCGAGTTCGAATGCTAAGCTTCCAAATAGCATTATTTTCTTTTTACAAAGCTGTTGAAATTATTATTATTGGTCTTTATTTATGCTGATTATTCTTTTTTGAATATTTGCCTATAGGCAAAGTAAAAATCTTGAAAAATTCGAATCTTCACTTCAAGAAAATAAATTTTTGCTAAACTTCCAAATAACACATTTTTTTTTTTTTTTATAAAACTGTTGAAATTATTTCACGTAATCTATTTGTTTCATATGAAATAATAAAACAGATTCACTTACAAAAACCACTTCTTTTCTATGCAAAATTCACCGTCCAAGGGATTATTTATCATTACAATTGTGAACTTGTTTGATCATTTATTGCTAAACAGTCGTCGTTTGGTGTTACTTTTTCTTATTCATTGTTACTTCATTTTTCTTATTTCCCAATAATTGACCTACATAAATTAATCCGTCAAATTGACGAATTTTTTTAAAAATAGATATACAACGTCTAGAAATAATAAAATATAAATGTTCCAGAGAAAACGAATAGAAATATACATTTGCTGCGTTGTATCATTAAAAATACATAATGTTTGAAGAATATTTGCGTATTTAGAATTTTTAAGCATAAAATCGAAAACCCGT
>NW_025222231.1:0-936 GCF_014066325.1 Apis laboriosa
AACGGTTTGATTAGTTAATGTGGAAATAAACGTCTATTTTTACATGCTCTTTTGTTCCTAACGTAGTTTATTAATCCAACTGTAACAGAGAGGAACTCTAAAGCAACAATCTAACATCGATACATCACTGTAAGCATAAAATTCAGAATATTTTAATATATCCATATAATATAAAAAAATTTTTTTAAATATTTTTTATATTTTTTTTATAATATCTCATAATATGTAAACTAATATTAACAATAGTTTAATTTTTTTGTATTTGAGTAATTAAGATAATAATCATATATATATGAATAAGCTAGACATATTATAGGTATTTTATTTTATATCGTTAATTTATAGTTTCGAAATTATTTTAGCTTTCAGTCTTAGATGATTATCCTAACAAAAAATTCATAAATAGAAAATAATTTTCACCATTTTAAATATTATGGCAGCTCTTTTACTATTAGTAGCATGTGATACCAAGGATGTGGCATCAACAAAACATGTGAAAGATAGTTAATTATTGCAAAGAATATCTCTTGGTCATATTCCAACTCGCGAGGATTTTTTTTAATAGTGAATTATATATATTTCCACCATTATGTCTAAGTTCCAATATTGATTATTTAGTTACAATACCTCATTTAACAAACTTTCATCTTCTCTTTTACTTCGCTTATTTTGAACGTGACGTTTTTATTCTGATATTCGAGGATGGATTAACTCCGCTGTGAAAATTCGATTATGCACGAAATTCATCTTTCCGAACATTAAAAACAGAATTATTTCGAATTTTATATGGAAAACGTTCGGAAACACGTGGTCTACCACTCTCCCGCTTAGAAACGAGAAATTCTGATGAATATATTGATTTCCATAAGTTTTGTAGCTTTTCCGGACAAGAAACCTAATTTCGGCGATCTGTGAATTGAAATATCGTTGAGCGTG
>NW_025222232.1:0-842 GCF_014066325.1 Apis laboriosa
CTCATTAAAACGGCTGTATCTCCGAAAATGCGGGAGATACATGGGACTTCCTGTGCGCATTGCAAGCGGGAAAGATTGATCTTTGCACTCATTCTTCACTGTTTACGGTAGGACAAGCGGTTCATACGCTATGGTTGTATAAAGAAGACGAAATTTCAGAATATTTAAAACAGTGCCTCATTAAAACGGCTGTATCTCCGAAAGTACTGGTGATACATGGGACTTCCTATGCGCGTTGCAAGCGGGAAATATTGCTCTTTACACCCAGTCTTCACTTGTTACGGTGGCATTGGCGGTTCATACGCTATAATCGTATAAAGAAGACGAAATTTCAGAATATTTAAAACAGTGCCTTATTAAAACGGCTGTATCTCCGAAAGTACTGGAGATACAGGAGACTTCCAGTGCGCGTTGCAAGCGGGAAAGATTGTTCTTTGCACTCATTCTTCACTGGTTACTGTAGGACAAGCGGTTCATAGGCTATGGTCGTATAAAGAGGACGAAATTTCAGAATATTTAAAACAGTGCCTCATTAAAACGGCTGTATCTCCGAAAATGCTGGAGATACATGGGACTTCCTGTGCGCGTTGCAAGCGGGAAAGTCTGCTCTTTACACTCAATCTTCACTGGTTGCGGTAGCACAGGCGGTTCATACGCTATGGTCGTATAAAGAAGACGAAATTTCAGAATATTTAAAATAGTGCCTTATTAAAACGGCTGTATCTCCGAAAGTACTGGAGATACAGGAGACTTCCTGTGCGCGTTGCAAGCGGGAAAGATTACTCTTTGTACTCATTCTTCACTGGTTACTGTAGCACAGGCGGTTCATACGCTATGGTCGT
>NW_025222233.1:0-49446 GCF_014066325.1 Apis laboriosa
TCTTCCCCTTTGAAACTGTTTTCGATTCATCACGATACTACTTCCGGTTGTCGAGATATCGTCGTCTAAACGAAAGGGTAATTTTTTTAATCGCTTACTATCCCCGTCTTTCTCACTTACTCGGGCCTCTCGCTCGCACCTCCTTTCACCGACCTATCCCAAGCAATTGCGGACAAGCGACAGATTCCTGGAAGGACGTAATACGCAGTTTGGAGGAAAAAGTATAGGCCAGTGGGTCGCGAGTCTATTCATAATCATTGCAACATTGTCTTAAACGCCGTGCTCGTAAAACTTTGAGTGCTCGTATCTCAACAACCGATCGAGATATCGGGATGAAACAAAAAGGAGCTTCTAGTGCATGGCATCCCCCTCCATCCTCCGATCACGTTTCAATTTTCCTCTCATTCGATTCCTATCATTTTTTTTTTTCTTTTTTTCTAAAAATTCGAATTCGCGTACCGCGCGTATCTTTATCGTCGTATTTATATATAATCCGGACGGAATTTCGTATTAAAAATTTTTCACGCGTGAGAAAACGTAAAATATTCTTGATCGACGATAACGTTACCGCACGAGAAATAACCGCATGAATAAAAGCGCACGTGCGCCCGATGGAGCGAAAAACGAAGACGATTCCGTCGACGACGCGACAGAATATTTTCCACCGGTCTTCCGAGATCCCTTCTTTCTTTCTTTCTTTTTTTTTTCTTTTTTTTACACGCGCATGTGAATCAAACGCACCGGCGCTCCGTAGATCCATGTATTCCACGCAACCCGACCCGACCCTCGTAAACCTGAATTTATTAACACCGGGCGAAACGATGGGGGAGATTTGCCAAATGGTTTTCAATTTGTACCTTAAACGCATCGGGACCACATGCTCGACAGATTTCGCGGCGTGTAGTGTACGCCTGGCGCGCAGGTACATATTTCATTATTCCTATTTCCCGGATTTTATTTTCCTGTGGAGGGGAGGGGAGCCAAGGTTGTTATTCTTTATCGGTCCGCGTATTTGCGCGCGCTCGTCTCTATGAAATTGAAATTCAGACGGATACGCGCGTTCGTGCCCCGTTTTATTGCCGATCCTCCGTAATTGAATCATTTTTTCCAAAAGTGAGTCTTTAACACGATTCGAATAAAGAAGTATCGTTCGATCGGTCGAATTAATTTTTTTTTTTGATAAAATGAAACAGAAAAGGAAGAAGAAAAAGAGGAGAAATGTGAAACGAAGGGGGAAAAATAGAGAATCCTAGTAGAAAGAGCTCGGCCTCGTTTCGAGGATATTGCGATGCATCGCGCAGGACGCCCCGTATAATTTCCCAGGTAAGCTTCGACAAATTAGCTCCGGGCATACGTTACCCTCGCTTTACCCTCGTCCTCTCTATTACCACCACGGCGGCATCCCCTCCCGACTGAAAAGTCAGATTTCCTTCGAGGAGACGAGAGGAGACTTCTTTTCCCTTTTTTCTTCTTCTTCCTCCTCTCCAACGATACCGTGCGTCCGAACAACCGCGAGTACACTCCTCTCCACAAGTCGCTCACGATTCAGAGAGCAGAGAGAGAGAGAGAGAGAGAGAGAGAGAGAGAGAGAGAGAGAGATTCTGCATTTTCTATATATTTTCATGGTTAATTGCTATATATGCGTCTTTGAAATTATTTTTATATATTTATTACATTTATTTATTTATTATATTTTTATATATTTATTATATTTAGAAAAATAAATTTTGAAATCAGATCGTCGATCCAAAAGTTGAAAATTATTAAATAATTTTTGGCGATATACTTGTGACATCCTCCATGTTGAAATTATCAAGAGTTACGTAAGATTTGGAAAGAAAGAATTTGTTAAGAAAAATAAATTTCGAAATTGAAGTAAATTAGATCATCCATTGAAAAATTATTGGATAATTTCTAATGGAATATCTTGATATCCTCCACGTTGAAATTACAATTATCAAGGTAAAATAGATTCTTTTTTGGGTTAAATATTTCTTTGATTTAAAGATTAAAAGAAACAAATTTTCAAATTGGATCATCGATCCAAAGGTTGAAAATTATTAAATAATTTCTAACGTGATATACTTTTAAGATTCTTCAATGTTGAAAAATTATTAAATGTTACGTACGATTTAGAAAATAAATTTGAAATTAAAGTAAATCAATTCATTAGAAAGATTAAAAAGATTGAAAAATTATCAAATAATTTCTAATGAATATATATATTCTTTTAACATCCTCCACGTTGAAATTATCAAGATTTAGAAGATTAGGAAGATTTAGGAAGATTAAGAAAAATAAATTTCGAAATTAAAATCAAATCATCGATTAGAAATTATTGAAAAATTATCAAATAATTTTTAATGAATATAGATATTCTTTTAACACGTAGAAAAATTATCAAATAATTTCTAATGAATATAGATATACTTCTAACATCTTCCACGTTGAAATTATCAAGGTTTTCGATTAGAAAGATTAAAAAAAATTTCGAAATTAAAATAAAGTAAATTCATCGATTAGAAATTATTGAAAAATTATCAAATAATTTCTGAATGAATATAAATATTCTTCTAACATCCTCCACGTTGAAATTATCAAGATATACGTACAATTTAGAAAAACAAATTTCCAAATTGAACCAAATTACATAATAATTTTCAAAAATTAAAAACAAATTTCCAACGCACTTCCTCCACATTCCAAATTAAATCAAATGTTACACACGATTTCG
Organism: Apis laboriosa; assembly: GCF_014066325.1. Taxonomy (NCBI): domain Eukaryota; kingdom Metazoa; phylum Arthropoda; class Insecta; order Hymenoptera; family Apidae; genus Apis; species Apis laboriosa. The sequence goes on from NW_025222233.1 coordinate 2,735, forward strand.
ATATGCATATACCGAATATGCAAAACTCCAAATTTCCAAATTTTTGATGCCACGCCTCCTCCAAAAAAAATGCACGACTTCCTTTATGCTTCTTCCAACATCCCCCAAACCTCAAAACAAACCAAACAAACGAATCACGATCAGATCACCTAGAAAGATACCGAGCAACTTCTGGCAACGAGTGTACATCCCCAGAAAGGCTGCATACACACACACACACACACACACACACACACTGTCCTTTCGTGGAGACGGAAGGAAGATCGGATCCGAAAGGAGGTGGAAAAGGTTTGGAAAAAGCGGAGGAGGGGAGGGGTTTGGCCGGTTTCCGCCAGAGGAACTGCTGCTATCCCTCCGCTTCCGGAGAGGGGAGGGGGCGGGGGAGGGGGAGGAGGCAGAGAGGACCCGCGTTCAGCTAGGTTTTCCATCCACCCTGCAAGGGAAACCCGCTCTCCCTCCCTCTCCCCCGCCCGCGCGGAAGGCGTGAGTGGCAAAAGCTCCGCCTGCAAGCTCCGCTCGCGGCACACGCCCCGCCCGCCTTCCAGCTTCAACCACCCACCGTTCCTGGCGATCCTGGAAAATAGCCCGACCATCCGTGTCACCGATGAGAGGAGAGAGAGAGAGAGAGAGAGAGAGAGAGAGAGAGAGGTAAACCTCTCCTCCCTTACGTAAACCTAAACCCGTGGTAGTCCTTCCATCTCTAGTGATCCACCCCTCCTCTCTTCTCCACACCCTCCTCCCTCTTCTTTCTCTCCTTCGTTTCTCTCCTCCTTTTCTTCGCTCGATTATCTCCCTCTCTCTCTTTCTCTCGCTTTGCATTGGTTTAACCTCTCTCTGTCTCCTTCTTCGTTTCCTTTTCCTCGCTCGATTATGTGCCTCTCTCTTTCTCTCGCTTTGCATTGGTTTAACCTCTCTCTGTCTCGTTCTTCGTTTCCTTTTCCTCGCTCGATTATGTGCCTCTCTCTTTCTCTCTTGTATTCGCTTATCCTTTCTCTCTCTCTTCTTCGTTTCCTTCTCTTGCTCGATCGTTTATTCGATTATCTCTCTCTCTCTTGTACTCGCTTATCCTTCCTCTCTCTTTTCTTCGTTTTCTCCTTCTCTTGCTCGCTCGTTTATTCGATTACCTCTCTCTCTCTCTCGCTTCTTTATCTCCTTCGTTTCCTCGTCTTGCTCGTTAGTCTACTCGATTATCTTTCTCTTTGTCTCTGTCTCACTCTCATCGTCTCCACCCTTCGAGTTCCGCAGCTTCGCTTTGCACACAGATTGCATCCGCGGATGCAATCGTTACCTGGCTGCTTGCCTTCCTCGGTCCTTGCTCCTTCCACGAGGGGGGCGGAGGTTAGGGGAGGTTAGGGGAGGTTGGGGGAGGAGGTGGTTGGCCCGCAGCGCGGTGGTGCGCACGTGTGCGCGAGAGAGGGAGGGAGGGTGCATCTGGAGGAGGAGGAGGAGGGGGGGGGTTGGAGAGAGTTTGAGCCTGGCAGGATGCTTTATTGGCTTCAACGTTCGCGATAAGGTGGAAAAGGTGGGTTTTACCGTGGAAAAATTCGAAATTGGAGAGGGGTTTGTTCGTAAGGTTGGAGGATATTCGGGATTGATTGATTCGTTTGTCGTCTCTCGATTCCGGGGAGGAGGAGAAGTAGAAGAAAGTATTTGTAATAAATTGTATATTTAAAGGAAAGTAGGGTAAGGATTAAGCATCTTCCTCGATCGAGTCTCTCTTTCATTCTATTCTGGAGAAGTGGAATTGGATTTGTGAGGAGCGTGGAGGAAGAAATTAGAAATTTTATTTTTTATTTATAAATTGTACATTTAAAAAAGTAGTATAAGGATTAAGTCCAAATCTCGAGTCCTTGCTTCTTCAATTCCTGGAATATTTGTGGAAAAAGAAATTAGAAAGTATTTATAAATTATATATTTAAAAAAATAGCGAATTAAGCATCTTCCAAGAGATTTTTCAAATCTTGAGTCCTCCTTCAATTCGTGGAATGAGTGAAAATTTATTTTATTTGTGAAAAGAAGAAATTCGAAAGTATTTATAAATTATTTAAAAATATATAGTTACATAGTATAAAATATAGTATATTTAAAAATAGCATAAGGATTAAGCATTTTTAAAGAAATCTTCGAAATCTCGAGTTCTCGAATCCTTTCCAATTCCTGGAATTGGATTCGTGAAAAGCATGGAAGAAGAAATTCGAAAGTATTTATAAATTATTTTTAAAAATATGTAGTTATATAATATAAAATATAGTAAATAAATCTCGAGTCCTCGAATCCTTCAATTGGAATTGTATTTGTGGAAGAAGAAATTGGAAAGTATTTAGTATTTTAAATTATTTAAAAATATATAGTTATATAAAATATAAATATATTTAAAAATAGCATAAGGATTAAGCATCTTCCAAGAGATCTTCGATCGAGTCCTCGTCCCTTCAATTCCTGGAATGAGTGAAAATTTATTTACGAAAAGAAGAAAAGCGTGGAAGAAGAAATTCAAAAAATATTTATAAATTATTTAAAAATATATAGTTATATAATATAAAATATAGTATATTTTATTTATAATTATTTATTTATTTATTTTATAAAAAAAATAGTGCAAGGATTAATCTTCCAAGAGTTCTTCGATCGAGCCCTCCCTCCTTCAATTCCTGGAATTGTATTCGTGAAAATTCGTGGAAGAAGAAATTCGAAAGTATTTATTAAATTCCTTAAAAATATTTAAAAATAGGACAAAGATTAATCACATCTTTCGAGAGATCTGCCAAATCTCGAGTCCTCGCTCTTTCAATTCCCAGAATTGTATTTCTGAAAAGAAAAAATTCGAAAGCATTTATAAATTACACGTTTAAAAAAACAGCGAATTAAACATCTTCCATGAGATCTTCGATCGAGTCCTCGCTCCTTCAATTCCTTGAATTGGATTCCGCGAGAAGGAAGCGCGAAATCTCCTCCCGAATATGTCGGGACGAATTTCGGCACCCGATCCACCTACGGATAAACTCTTCCGCGGCATCTTCCATTATCCTGTTTCGTGAGCGAGTGAAAAACTCTGTTATTCTGCTCTTCCCTTGAAAAAAAACATCCACGAATATTTCTCACCTTTCAATAAAACAATTTTCGAAAATTCGAAAATTCGAATAAGAAGACATTGGATCGAATGATAAAAAATTATTATTTAATCGATTCCAGTGGTTTCCAAACTGGTATTATTCTGCTTATTCTGCTCTTCCCTTGAAGAAAAAAAAAAAAAATCCACGAATATTTCTCACCTTTCAATAAAACAATTTTCGAAAATTCGAAAATTCGAATAAGAAGACATCGAATCGAATGACAGAAAATTATTTAATCGATTCCACTGGTTTCCAAACTGGTATTATTCTGCTTATTCTGCTCTTCTTAAAGAAAAAAAAAAAACCACGAATATTTCTCACCTTTCAATAAAACAATTTTCGAAAATTCGAAAATTCGAATAAGAGGACATCGGATCGAATGACAGAAAATTGACGTTATTCAATCGATTCCAGTGGTTTCCAAACTGGTATTCGATCGTGATAACGATTATTATTTTCAATCGTACGTTTCTTCCCCCCCTCCCCCTCTCTATCGCAAATTCGGTGCCATTCCTGGCCCCGTTTGCAGACCGTTGCCCCATTTATGAAGTGACGCGTTGAATGCACACGTTTTCGTTCGTTGCATACATATTTCTCATATATTCATTCGAAACAGGGAAAGTCGTTTAACCCAGATTGCCCAGGGTGGTGGTTATTGGCGTGTGCGATATACACCGTTTTTATTTCGATTCACGCGTGTATTTATAGACGTGCGCGCGCGCGTGTGTGTATGCGTGTACGTATATGTGTAATACGCATGCACGAGAAAAGAAAAGAGAGAGCTGCTCGATCGGTCAATTTAATCTCGACCGAGCGAGCTTTCGATAGGTTGGACGAGGGGTATTACATTAGGTAATCTCTAGGATTAGACCATGTTCCATCGATCTTATTATTCAACGTGACGTTCAATGTTTCCTTCGTGTTTAGCATCGTTTAATTCTAATTCTCTCTCTCTCTCTTTTCTTCCAACCTCCTCCTCCCCCTCCCCGAATTTATCAAGAATCGCGAGAGATATTTAATGAGAATTTAATCAGAATCGTTGTTTCCAAAATTTTTTTTATCTCGATCCCCTTTCCAACGTCTTTCGAAATCAAATCTCCGAAAAAAATTTATACTCTATGTCTCTGATTCGAGGGACAATAATACGAAAATAATAATTTTCGTAATAATAATAATAATTTTAATTTTAATAATAATTTTAAATAATAATTTTTACGTAATAATAATCCTGTTTCAACCGATTTCAACGAGTCGGAACGGTTGCCCGGCCCGGGCGGACTACTGGGGTAAGGTAAGCGGGTGAAACCGTACAACCGAGCGGCACGCGAGGGCAGCGATGGAATGTCAAACGTTCGTATAGGGGAGAAGGAGCGGTGAAAAATTTCGCGAATAACCGGTTACGCGTGTTGCACACTCGGTACAACTAGCGACACCTCATAATCGTTAATCCCTATAGACGTATTGAACAAATTTGGAGATATATAGAGGGAAGAGAGAGAGAGAGAGAGAGAGAGAGAGAGAGAGAGAGAGAGAGAGAGAGGGGGAGAGAGGATAGGAAGTTGTAGGAACGATGTAAGTTGATTAATAATCGAATAATCGGTTACGCGTAGTACATCCTCGATATTGATATTAGCAACACCCTTTTCGTATAATCCGAACGGTTAATAATAATTCCCTGTAAGATGTATTGTTATCGAGCGGGAAAGAAATTTCGAATGATCGAGAATTTTAAATTTCGCGGGGATTTTCGATCGCGTATTAACAATACGAGATAATTGGATCCGTTCGAGTTGAATCGAACGATAAACGTGTCGTTTATTTTTCGAGCCTAATTAGATCGATTATTGTTTTGTCGTCGTTTTTGGAATAATAATTCCTCGTTCGAACGGAGGAAATTCGAGAGGAATAGAGGGAAGAAACTTGGTTCCTTCGAAACGATCGATCGAGATCGAGAAGAGAATCCCTCGAACTATCGACACCTCGTTTAAAGGATAAATATAAAATATTTCGTGATATATATTCGTAAATCTTGAATTCTATTTATAAATAATGCATAAATCGTTGAACAGAGTTCGAGGAATTGAGAATTTTAATTTTATTAATATCAAGCATTATAGATTATATTCTTTCTTCGAAGGTCAAACATCGTTACATCCTGTGGAATATCTTTCCACAATACCTACGAAGATCCTTCGTAATCGAATAAGCGTCATCCGAATATAGAAATTCGAAACAGAAAAAAATATTTTTTAACTTACAAATAATATTCTTAAACTTCGACCACGAACAGAGGGCCTCGAAATTCTCTCGTTCCTTTGGAAGAAAAGAAGGGGAAAAAGGAACGAACGAAAAATTTTGGCGAGGATAAGATTCGAGGATTGTTCGCCGTTCGCCTGGCCCCTGGCGCACGGCGACCGCGGCTCGTCCCTCCGCGTGCAGTGTTGCGGTACACACAGGTGCAACGGTGTACGTGCGTCTTATCTGTAGACACACCCCCCGCTCGGCTGAAAGTGGTTCACGGTTTCGAAGGAAGGGTAAGGGGGGAGAGGGGGGAGGGGAGGGAAGAGGAGGGGAGGCTGGTGGACTCTTGGGTGGGAGTGGAATTAGTGGGGAGGGGAGGGGTTGGATCAAAGGGAGGGAGGGAATAGCCGGAGGGAAGGCGAAAGGAACAAGGGTGAGCAAGACGAAGTGGAATGGAAATTTGGGATTTCGATGGAAAAGGAGGTATGATTGTCGTTGAGGGAAATTTGGATGAATTCTCTTGCTCTTGGTTGTTTCGGATTGAGAGAAAAAAAGGAAGAGGAGGGGGGGGGGGNTTTCGATGGAAAAGGAGGTATGATTGTCGTTGAGGGAAATTTGGATGAATTCTCTTCCTCTCGGTTGTTTCGGATTGAAAGAAAAGAAGGAAGAGGGGGAGATCGTCGTAGAAAATTCGAAAGGGATATTCTTCGTTCGATTCATCTTGAAATTTAATTTTTAATTTGGGGCGATTGAAAGAATAGGAAGATAAGAAGGTGAGAGGAGAAAGAAGAAGCAAAAAAAAAACGTCATGTAAAATTTGGAAGAAAGGAACGAATGATCGCTTTCCCTTTTTGATTTGGGACGATCGAAAGGATAGAGAGATAAGAAAGGACAAGATGGAAGAAAGAAACGATTACGATAGCATTTTTCATCTTGATTTTTTAATTTGGAATTGCTTAGAAAGGATAAAGAAACATAAGAAAGAAACAAATATGGAAGAAGCAAATAATTATCGTGTAAAATTTGAAAGAAAGAAGATGTCCCTTTTCCCTTCGAAATTTAGATCGTCGGTTTACAATGATCGAAAGTAATAACAACTATCGTATAATTTTTAAAGCGGTTAAAAACGATTAAATTATATCAAATTACAAAAAAAAAAATAGAAATAAAAAATAACCATTCTAACAAATCGACGAATAAATAAATCCATCAATCCAATAAGAGAGAATCCTTAACGATCTAATAATTACAATTAAAAACAAAAAAAAAAGCAAACAAAAATCGCGTTTATTTTATTTACACATTAATTTAAAACTATTATTAAAAATCTACTACTACTAAACCATCCCAGAAGAACAAGAACAAGACACAGCAATCGAAAGCAGCGGATCGAACTAGAGAGAGAGAGAGAGAGAGAGATAGAGAAAGGAAAGGAAGAGAAGCGAAACGGAAAAGAAAGGGACACGGAAAGAGGGGGAGGGGAAGAAGACACGAAGGGAAGGGAAGAGAGAGAATCGCGCGGATGACGAAGGTAAGTTCCGGAGGGTTTGAGGGTGAACCATCCGAGTGAGCGAGGACCAGGATGGTCCTCGACGGTGGGCGATGGTAGCCGGCGAGGTGGTGGGGTGAGAGCGACGGGGGGTAGGGCGTCGTAGGGGCAGAACCAGCGCCGCGACGCTTCGCCACGCACAGTCGCGGCTCGAACGCCGTACCATGCGAACGTGTTGTTCTCGTCGGTTCGCGTGTCGTTGATACATACGTCCGTACACATACACACGTATACGTACATAGGCACACACACACACACACACATATATATATACACTTTTTTTCTGCTCCTGCTCCTGCTCCTGCTCCTCCTCCTCCTTCCCCCTCCCCATCGTGCGCCCGTCGAAATGTCCACGATCCGTCTCGTTCTCGACGGAACGGTAAGAACGATCGAGATAACGCGAGAAATAGTTGGAGGCGATACGTTTTTGTTTTGTTTCTGAATCAAGGGGGAGGGGAAAAGGGAAAAAGAAGAAAGGAAAAAGAAACGCACATATATGATCGAACGTACGAACGAACGGTTAAGATCGGTTCTTTTCGAAACTGAAGTGAACTTTCGTTTCTTTCCACGATGAAACTTTTCTTTTTATTTCTCCTTCCTCCTCCTCCTCCTCCTCCTTCTCCTTTTCTTCCCTTTATTTAGTACATACACGATCACTTCGATTACTCGCTCGAGTGGGATTGTTATATCGAAATATACAAATTTCGAAAGAAAACTTTTCTTTCGGACGAGTGGTTAACGATTAATTTTTACGAGTGGTAATTTATATATATACACGTCGTACGCGAAGTGTCGATTGGTTTTTGTTCAAAAGTGAATTCTCGAAAGAAAGAGATATATACATACATATATACATATATATATACATATATATATATACACACGAGATTGGTGGCGAGGACAAACATTGGGACGAGGAGAGTTTCCTAGATCGCACACGACAGCACGAGGAACGAAAAACGAGGAACACGTGTGTGCGTAACGATCTCTTCTCTCGATCTCTAGTCAACTACAACAATAAGTGCGCGAATTGTGCGGGACTCTGTTGTTCATTCCTTCGCTTCGCGATAATAATAATAATAATAAGAATAATTATAATAATAATAATAATAACAACAACAATAATAATAATAATAATAATAAAAGCGTTATTAACCAACGGGCTCGATATATATATAACCGCGAATCGAATAGAATAAAAACCACGACTAAACGCCACGGGATAAAATAATAACGTAACGAAAAATAAATAAGCAAGCGCGAAGAGAAAAGTGTGTACATACAAGATCGACGTTCGAGACCACGTTATTTACTATTACTTTACTGGATATAATATAAACGATATGCGATTGTGCGAATTCGAGAACTTTTTGTGTCGAGGTGAAAGGGGAAGGAAAAGAATTTCGTTCGGATCCTCGCCACTTGGAGTTCGTAATCAATCAATTTCGAATGATGATAAATCAAAGTGACGATCAATAATAATAATAATAATAATAATAATAATAATAATAATAATAATAATAATCATCGAGATCGAGGAAAAGAAATGGCGGCGACTTCCCAACTCAGGGATAATTATTGAGGGACTCTCCGCGAGGGAATGGATTTTCAGAGCGCTATGGACACGTTCGTAGAGGCATGGATGGCTGCAAACACGAAAACGGATCAAGTACAGGTATTTATTAATTATTAATCATAATTATTTCCACTAGTTCGCTCCTCGCCTCTCGCCAATCGTTTTCACGAGAAAAGGTTTATTGTATTGTAACGCGGGTTAACAGGTTAACGGCACGGTGGTTGAAGAGTAAACCCCTACTCCCTCCCCCTCCTTCCAACATTACACAGCCAATTGGCCACCCTATCAATTTCCGCCCTTCTCCTGGCCACTTCGACTCGCCACCATCGTCCTGCTTAAACTCTCCCCTCTCCTTAATTTTATATCAATTCGCACGACCATCTTTACTCACCTTTGTGTGAAAATTGATACAAATTTCGGAGGAGGATAAATATTTTATTTTTCGCTCGCTACGCAGTGTTTCTTCTTCTTCTTCTTTTTTTTTTTTTCGAACAAGGGTAAGTTTCGTAACAAATACGAGGAAGAGAGAGAGAGAGAGAGGAGGGGTTGGGGAGGATAATCCTTGGTAAAACCGCGGATCGTGCGTGTTGCATAGGTGGGTTTACACGTGTACGTGGCAGGGGGTCACGGGTTCTGACCACGATACGGATGTGCCCCTGCCTTCTTCCTGTGTGCGCCCACGACCACGCTCTCGCGTTCTGGCATTCAGTGCAATAAGGCCGCATCTCCATTGATCCCTCCTGCCCGAATATCATATCCTTCCATAACTTTTTCCACGATTCTCAAAATTTTTCTCTCTTCTTTTTCTTCTTTTTTGAAATTATTTTCTTTTCTTCTTCTTCTTCTTCTTCTTCTTCTTTTTTTTTTTCGAAATCAAAAAGTTTTCGTCAAAAGTTAGTTAGGGGAGTGATGGAGTTATATAAGGGGGAAGGGGGGGTGATAGATTCTTCAAAAGAAGAAATCTCGTTTCTCGAGAGGAGACGAGATATTCCTGTTCCGGGGGATTCGGATGGCGGGGTTTGGCCCCTCCCTTCCCTGCGACGCTCCCCGTGACACACGGTGCAACACAGGCGTGTTCCGCTTCCGCTCTTAAAAAATCGAGGGGAGACGTCGATACCTACGTGTCGGGTGTACTTATATCACCACCATAGGTATATATAAATAAATTTCTACCTCTTCCCTACCTCACGATAACTCGGATATAACTAAATATCTAAATCGTAGATCGTGCATTTTTTTAATTATTAACAACAAACGTAAATAAATTTCTTTCGTAATAAATTTCTACCTTCTTTCCTACCTATATTCATAATATAAGTCAGATATAACTAGGTATCTAAATCGTGTAAATTAAATGTATATAAAATATTTTTTCATTTTTAACAACAATATATTTTTTTCACTCGATATAATACTTTTTTTCTAATACAATAAATTTATATCTCTTCCTTACCTATTCACGATAATTCAAATACTAGATAAAAATTGTAAATTGTGTATAGAGAATATCGTGTATTTTTTAATTATTAATAACAAATGTATTTTTTATACTCGATATAAAAAGTATATTCAACTATCTAAATTGTAAATTGTGTATAGAGAATATATTTTTTAATTATTAACAACAAATGTATATTTTACACTCGACATAATATATTTTTCTACCTTTCCTACCTATATTCACGATAACTAGATACCACGTATCTCTAAATCGTAAATTATATATAGAGAATATTGTAAAAAACGAGAAAAAATCATACGCGAATAGTATCTTTTAAACAACAACAAATATACTTTTTACACTCGATATTATAGGATACTATATATATATATATGACTTAACTTAATTACCAACGAATAGAATACTTTTTTCTCCACATATGGAGACACGGCTTCCCCGGTTTAACACCGAGGGATTAAGACCTTAAAGATAAGAGAAAGTATGTAACAGGCGGAGGGAAGGGTGTTCCAAATTTCTCCGGATAGCATAAAGAGAACACATTCCGTGAGAAGATAAAGAAAGCTTGCTTATATATACATATATATATTATTTTCCACGTGTGGAAGGTGCGTACGCAGGAGGATAGAAGGCACGCATGGTCACGGTATTTGACCACCCCAGCTACCGGAATGATTGTAATCCATCTATCCGGCCGCAGAAGCCGATACGTCAAACAGTTCGTGTACACACGCGCGCACGTATACACGAACTGTGTTTTTTTTCTCTTTTCTCTTCTTCTCCTTCTTCTTTTCCCCTCCTCAACCTCCCTCCCTCCCCCTTCCTCGCTTCCTTATCCACCTTTTACTCCACTCACGGTGGGTTTATCTCCCGTGATCGTGGTGGATATCTTTATTAATATTTATGACAATGTTGCGATATTTACGTTTACAACGTCGTTTGTCTGGTTAAAATGTTTCGTCCATATGATTTACGTCCCCGGCAATATTTACCCGTATTTATGTTTCGCTTCGGTTTCACCAACGTGTAAAAAGACGTGTTATTTATGTATTTCTCTGTATTTCTCATCTCCTCTAGAAAATTAGTAAATCGGCTATTTTTTTTTTTTTTTTTTTCCCCTTGAATTTCCGTCTATCTTAAGTTAATTAGATCGAATTGTTTTGAGTATATCGTAAATTTTAATAAATCCACTTTTCAGGGATTCTTTTCAAAAATTAGTGGATTAGTTATTTTTTTCTTCGAATTTTCTTATTCTAAATTAATTAGATCGAACTGTTTCGAGTAAATTGTAAATGTTGATTCACTTTTCAGGGATTCTTTTCGAAAATTAGTAAATCAGCTATTTTTCCCTTAAATTTGTTATCCTAAATTAAATTAAATAATAAATTGTTAATAAATGTTGATTCTTTTCGAAAATTGGTGGACCAGCTATTTCTTCCTTCGAATTTCCTATCTTAAAATAATTAGATCGAACTATTTTGAATAAATTGTTAATTTTTGAGTAAAATGTTAATTCATTTTTCAAGAATTCTTTTCGAAAAACCAGCTATTTTTTCCCTCGAATTTCCTATCCTAAAATAATTAAATCGAACTGTTTTGAATCCTAATTTAAATCGTAAATGCGAACAAATGTTGATCCACTTTTCAGGGATTCTTTTCGAAGATTAGTAAACCCTTAAATTAATTAGATCGAATTGAATAAATTGCGAATAAATATTGATTCACTTTTCGAATTGAAAAAGAAAAAAAAAATGTTAAACTTTGCCATCCTTGAAAGTGTTCAATATTTAAAACAATTTTTCAAATACTTTCGTTGCCTACCCTTCGTTGCTTTCGATACGCGATACACAAAAGATCGAAGCGATAATCTTTCGCTTTCCTTCCTTCCTTCCTTCTTTTTTTCTTTCTTTCTTTTTTTTCAAAAAGAACTAGAACATCTGGTAGCGCGAAATTTACGTAATCGTGATCGAGTGCAAGTATCAATCCGTGGATTATCTATAACGAGAAGGGGGCCAATTATTGGATACGTGGATATCGGCCATCTGATATTTCGATAAGCCTGATTAGAATGTTGCACGATTAACGCGTAAAACCGCCAAGATTTTAAGATTTTAATTCCAGTTCTAGATATATTGGATATAAAAAAAACAGATATTACAATCTCTCTCTTTCTCTCTCTCTCTTTTTTTCTCTTTCCCTTTTATTTTATCTCTAACGAGAGAGAGAGAGAGAGAGAGAGAGAGAGAGAGAGAGAGAGAGAGAGAGAGAGAGAGAGAGAGAGAGAGAGTGAAAAAGTACTTTATTTTGCTTTTTACGAAATTGCTCGTGGTCAATCGACGCTCCATCCAACGCAAATTGAAAGATCAAGATGTACGCTTAGTCATTGATTTGTACAACATCAACGCGTGCGATGGAATATTATAAAACCGGTGGAAAACCAGTTTATCGACGAGATTGTCGTGAATTGCTTTTTTTTTCCTCTCCTTTTTTTTTTTTTTTTTTTTTTTTTAAAAATTAATCGACCGATAACCCGAATGATTAATAATAATTCTAGCGAAATTTAGCGGTTAAAAATTTTTTTGAAGGAGAAACGCGAACGATATATAATCGAGGTATTTTTGAAATTTTGAAATTTTCCCGTTGAATTGAATTTCTGTAATTTTCATAATTTTTTTTCTTTTATCTAATCGTTTCTCTCAAGTTCGAAGTGCGAAATCATTCGTCGAATTATCGAATAATTTATTATTACTATAATCTCGTTAGATGAATTATGCATAACATCTCGACGGATGGATTAACTACTTGAATCGATTTGATTCGATGTCTTTTTTTGCACAATTAAATAATAAACTCATCGTTTCAAAATGAAAATACGCAGTAAAATAAGAATAAACTCTGCATATACTCTGCTATTTATTCAAATAATTGTTTACATTATTTGATCAACATTGATACATATATTAATATATATAAATATATATATATATATATAGCTTCTTGATTGTATTAGAAAAATTAACGAACGATTTGAACTGCCTGAAGAGGGCAGGAGTGGCATGGGAAGAGGGCGCTGGTTACAAGGATAGAAAGACGAAAATTGAAGGAAACGATAGACCGTGGAATAACGCGAAACGTTATTGTGTGACGAGAGGAAAGAAGCGAAATTTTTTGATATATACGCGCATCAATTTAAAAGCTTTTATTGAGACTGACGCGAGTAGCCTGGACCTACGTTCAATTGCCAAACATCGTAACTCTACCATTTCTAGTCCACAAGTTACGTAAGCTCGTTAGAGAGAGAGAGAGAGAGAGAGAGGCGTTCAAATAAATACAACGCGGACAAAATTCACGGAACTGAATCCGCGACTCTTTCCGAGCCGAGCGAAGAAGGGCCGTGTGGCAGAAATTTAACATTGGACGACGATTAAGGTTATCGTGTTAACGGGAAACAGCTCTAGCAGGAAACGAGTCGTATCTCCGTTACACCCGGTAGATAAGCTGATCCGTCGATAAACGATGCCGAATCCGTTGTTCGCCACGTAGCTATTATTAATTCCTTGTGACGTTGCATTTTGTGTTCACAGTGCGCGACAACTTTTTCTTTTCGTTCGTTCTTTTTTTCTTTTTTTTTTTTTTTTTTTTTGTTTTAATAAAATGATTATCCTCGATCCTGAAGTAGCTGCAGTGACGATTTTTTCGATTTGTTGTGTGTGCAAATTGTATACATATCCTTGAGTTTTATTATTATTATTTTTTTTTAAATGAAATAAATATCTTTGATAGTTGGAATAATTTGTGATTTGTTGCGAGTAGAGTAATTTCTTTTTCCTCGTTGTGTTTTTTTTTTCCTTTGTTTTTAGATAAAACGAGTGTTCTCGAAGTGCGATAATATTATGATTTATGCTTATACAGAGTGATTCGTGATTCATGGTACGAATGAGAGATTTTATGGATCAAAATGAAAAGGGAATAAAATTTGTGTTGATTGATTCTTTATTGGATCAAATTATCGATGATTAGATTAATGAGCAAAAAAATATAGAATAAAATTGCTCGAATTCTGAGAAAATCGAAATTGAACCCGTACAATCGGACGAGTTTTCAAATTCTTCTTGTAAAAATTAATTTTAAGGAAAAAAAATGTATTTTATATTTCTTCCTTGTATCAACAATTGATTCATATTCTACAGAAAAATTTTCAAATACGATTACACTTCCATGTAATTTCATTATCCTTGATTTTCAATCATCCTATATAAGATATTAATTAAATTCCTGTTCTAATTATCTTTCAAATTTCTTCTTTATTTCTCTCAAAAATGACATTCGAAACGAATATAAAGAACAAATAAACAAATGAAACAAGAAACGAAACAGATAAAATAATTATACATCTTCCAAATTTCTTCTCTATCTCTCACAGAAATAATATTCGAAATCGTTTCAACAACGCTTTTACGAAAAAAAAAAAAAAAAGAACAAGAAAGCATCGAAATTTAAATTATCCACCGAACAATACGCCTTGACAATTGCATCTTCCAAATTTCTCTCTTCATCTCTCTCTCTCTCTCTCTCAAAAATAATATTCGAAATCGTTTCAACAACGCCTTTACTTTAAAAAAAGAAAAAAAAAAAAGAAAGAGAGAAAGAGAAAAGGAAGAAACAAAGCGTCGAATTTAAATTACCGAGCGAATAATACGGGCACACCTCGGGGAAGGCGCAGAGAGGACGGTCGTGCATCCCCTTTTCGCGTCACGTCCAAGTTACCGCGATATCACTTGGGGCGTTAGCCGGATAAGCCGCTAACCCCATCCACCTGTTGCCTTTTCTTATGCTCTCCCGCTTACAGCCGGCGTTCATCCTCATTCCTCGCGTGGAAACGAGCCAAGGAGGCTCGTCGCCGCTTCGTGTCCTCCTCTACCGATCCACCTCCGGTGGATTTCGCCTTTCGCCTCGATTCCCCATTCTTTACACACACGCGCGCACGCGACGCACGCACACGCGCGCACACACCGGTGTCGAAACGGCCTCTCGCTCCCCTTACCTCCCCCCGCCACTTTGCACGCCTCGTATCCTCGTCCCTATCCTTCTCTCCTCGCCCCCACCACTTCCCGCGCCCTTCCATTCCCTCGCTCCCTCTCTCTCTCTCTCTCTCTATCTTTATCTCTCCTTCTCTCCTTCTTCCCTTCGATTCGACGGTACGAATACGCTGTCCTCCTCTACACCGCCTGTTTCCCCTCCCCCCGCTCCAAGCCCGGGTCTTCAGCGGTCTGACGTGTTTTTTGCGAGTGCATACCTCGAAGCAGCTCCCGAAACAGTAGCCGGTGCCCGGGTACAGTCCGTACCAGTGAAAAAATCGGCGACCTGAACTCTCCACCGCCGCTCCCTTTTCTCGATCCATCGATCGTTTTCTTTCCTTTCTCCTTCTTCTCGCGTTCTTGTATTCCCTCCATTCTTCCGTTTTCTTTCGATATTATTTTTTTCCCCCCCTTCCCTTTCTCTCGAAGGAAGAAGAAATTTGGAAGGTGCGATTATGTTGTTCGTTGATTTCTTCGATTCTTCTTTATTTTTTTGTTTTCGAATAATTGCTTTTTTCTTTTTTTTTTTTTTTTTTTTTTTTTGAGATGGACGAGAAGAGGATCGCGTTTCTCTTTCTCATTTTTATCGGGTGATTGGGAGAGAGAGAAAGAGATGTCGATAGGAAGAAGAACGAGAATGGAAAATATGATATATATATATATTCGATTTCACGAAATGAAATTTTTGCGAGATTTGTTATTTTAGAGTATTATATTTGGAGATCAATTAAGATTAAAGTATAATTCTTTTTTTTTTTTTTTTCTCCCCTCTTCTTATTATCTTTATCTTAGCGGATTTTAACGGAATGGTGGGATAATCTAATCTGAAATTGAATCTGTTAATTTGGAAAAAGCAAAAGTCTATCTCTGAAATGAGTGTATCGTAATAGTTTATCCAGTTTATCTAAATCTCGAACGTGATAGATACTTGATGCGAATAAGTTCTTCATTTCAGAGATTATAATCGAGTTTTATTATTTTCTTATTTTTTTTTCGCGTTTTAATGAATAAGTATCTTATGATATTATAATATCGCATTTTTTTTTTTGCTCGTGTTTGATTATCTAATCAAAAATCTTGATGCAACATTTCAGATTACCTTTTTTTTTTTAAATAAAGTGTACAATGAATTATAATAAATCGAACATTACTTTATCGTTTAGTTTAACTTAATAATCGATTTATTGGATCTCGATTTCAGGATTTCTTCAAATTTCCAGATTTCTAAATGACAAAATTTTTCAATCTTTCCAATAAATAATAAGATTTTTGAAATGTTTCAAATATCATAAAATTATCGAATTTTCAAGATTTCGTGTATTATCTCATCCCCCAAAAAAAAAAAAGATATAATACGAATCAATTCGTCTACTATATATTTTAGTCTTCTTTTATTCGGCCAAGGATGAATAACCTCATCTGAGCAATTCATCTACTATAAATTCTCACGTTTCATTCTTCTTCCGTCCAAAGATTTCGAATTCCAAAGATTTTCAAAATTTCTGACATATCACGTTCCTTGAAAAAAAATTGAACAAACATTGCGATTCTTACATAATTCCATTGGAATAAGAATCGAAAGATAATTATAAGATAACGAATATAATTTATATAATTATAATTATATATATTTATATAATTTAATTTTTATATTTCCTCCATTCAAAGATTTCGAGTTGCAAAGATTTCCAAAATTTTCAATTTCCAAGTATATCACATTCTTAAGGAATTAAACAAACATTACGTATTTTCTTAATTCTTATGTAACTCCAACGTGAATTGAGATAAAAATCGAGAAGTAGAAGATACACTTTATAAGATACACTTCAGTTCTCAAATTCAAAAATCTTCAATCCAAAAATTTCCAAAATTTCCAACTTCCAAATATATTACATCCTTAAAAATATTCATAATTCCAATATGAGTTGAGATAAAAATTGAGAAGTAGAAGTTTATAAGATAATGATACAATTCAATTCTCAAATCCAAAAATTTTCAATCCAAAAATTTCCAAAATTTCCAACTTGAAATTGTATCCACATCCTTGAAAATACAAAGACATTTCGATTTTTATCCAATATTCCAACATGACTATAAAAGATAACAGATTATAAAATAATGTTACAATTCAATTTTTAAATCCAAAAATTTCCAAAATTTCCAACTTTCAACTATATCCACTATATATATTCTCGAAAAATTAGACAAAGATATTTCGATTTTTATCCAATATTCCAACATGACTCAGAACAAAAGATAACAGATTATAAAATAATGATACAATTCAATTCTCAAATTCAAAAATTTCCAACTTGCAACTATATCCACATTCTCGAAAAATTAGACAAAGATATTTCGATTTTTATCCAATATTCCAACATGACTCAGAACAAAAGATAACAGATTATCTTTGTTATATTACATATAATAATTAATAATAATAATTTATATATAATTATATATAATAATAATTTATATATAATAATATTATATTATTATTAAAATAATGATATTCTCAAAAATTTCCAAAAAATTTCCAACTTACAACTATATCTACATTCTCGAAAAATTGGATAAAAACATTTCGATTTTTACCCAATATTCCAACATGACTCAGAACAAAAGATAACAGATTATAAAACAATAATACAATTCAATTCTCAAATCCAAAAATTTCTAAAAAATTTCCAACTTGCAACTACATCCCCACCCTCGAAAATACAAATTTTTACGCAATATTCCGACACGAATTGGGAACGAGAAGAGAGGGTGCGATCGCAATGCACAAGGTTTGAAAGATTACGTTTGAACGACGCCGGTATCCCGGCCGGGTTCGGTGATATCCAGTTGCACGGAAACGGAGCGATCGTGCGACGATCCAGTTTTTCAGACAGGCGAACGAAAACCGCGACGAGCGAGCCGCGGTGCATTTCGCACTTCGCCGCTACGTAGTGTAGGATTGTCGCATTCTGGGCCCACTTGACCCTTGTTGACACCGTGAACGGCTTAGCCGTTAGTGTTAAGTTCACTTCACTCATACATAAATCTAAGTCCGCGCTTATGCCTTAGTCGGCCGGTCGTGAATTGACCACGTGTTCAGATTTCATCGGCGACGCTTAGATCATCCGCGGCTCGCCTCGATACAGGCCGGCCAACTTCGAATCCTCTCCCCTCTCCCCATCGGATCTTCGACACCGATCCATCCTCGCGACACCGCGAATTAAACGACGAAATTATTGCTCTCGTCGCTCGCGCTCCCCTCCCCTCCCCTCCCCTCCCCTCTCCACGTTCTATTATTGTAACCGTACCGAGGGATTCGATCCATCCCTCCCTCTCTCTCTCTCTCTCTCTCTCCCTTCCCCTTTCCTCCAGTAGTTCACTTTCCATACTCGCGTTCGGAATAATTGGCAACGATCGTTTGAATTTAGCGTCGCTTGTAACGACTCGCTCGTGGAACAATTTGTTGCGAGTGTGGACGGCCGCAGCCACACACTCTGTACTGAGCGATATATTTTCGTAAGAGAGAAATCACTTGTTGCCAATTCCTTCGTTTCTCTATGTTGTTTCTCTAAGTTGGGTTATCTTTCAGAGGAAATTTATTAAATTGTTCGAGTTGGTGTGAAGGAACGGTTGTGTGAAAATTTAAAATTGTATACGTATACGAATTCGAGATACCGTATACGTACAATATTTTTAATAATTTTTGATTGAGAGGTTAAGAGTTATTGTTATATATTATAAGATATAATTTTTCGTCGATGAGTTTTATTTTTTTGAAAGATAAGAAATGAGGAAGGAGGAAGTTGAATTTTTGTTTTCTCTTCGGATTGCAGAGCCAAGCTTTGGCATTGACACACAAGGCCTCGCCACCTTCGAGGCCGAGCAGTGTGTCCTCGTTACCGAGGAGCCCTCAGTCTCACCAGTCCCAACAGTCTCAGCCGCAGAATGCTACGCAACTTCCGCCTGTGCATCCTCATCAATCGCAGACACCCCTGAGCACACCCCAGACACCGTTTTCCGCGCACAATCAACACCCCAAGCAAGAGGCGAACACGAGCCCCAAACAGGAGGGGTTCGATCTCAGCAAATCTACCTCGAGCACGGGTGAGTTCATCTTTTATTTCGCTTCGCTCGAATTCAACCGAAATTCCATCCGATCCGTGGCGAAGTTTACAACTGGATCGTTTCTTTTTTTTTTTTTTGGTGATAACCATTTCTAGGGAATTTTTGGAATTTACGTGGACGTGGATCGAGCTCGATGAAATTATTTTCGTCGTATTTTCGATAACGGTTTCTAGGGAATTTTACCGGTTTCCGGGTGGGCATCGAATCATTACGATCGAGCTCGAGGAGTCTTTTCGATTTATATAGGGAAAAGCGCGTGTGAAACAAACATGAAAAAATTTTTTTGCGATTTCTAGGGAGTTTTAGAATTACGTGGACGTGGATCGAGTTCGATGAAATTATTTTCGTAGCGGTTTCTAGGGAATTTTACCGGTTTCCGGGTATGCATCGAATCATTACGATCGAATAATCTTTTCATGGCGATTTATATAGGGAATTTTGAAAACGCGCGTATATAGGATTATTGTTCGAAGTTATAACGCGTTTAAATCAAATAAAATTTTTTTGAAGAGTGATTTCTAGGAAATTTTGGAAATACGTGTAAATAAAAAATTTCCTGTCTCTGTGCAATTATTCGAAAAAAAAATTACATAATTTTTTTTAAAAAATACGTACATACATATATATAAGATACAAAAAATTTCGTATGTTTTTGTGCAAGTATTAGTTAGTTTAATTTTTTGATCCCGCAAAATTACTAGTAACTTTTACTTCGTCCGTATTTTTGAAAAATAACGATATCAAGGAAATGTCACTAGATCAAAATGTTACTAGACTATTTAACCGTATATGACGCGTATGAGCAAATGAAATCACGTTTATCGGATCGAGAAAAGGGATTCGATACGCGTTTGCATCGAATCTTGAATCTCAGGATTGTCAATCTCAACCGAATTATAATAGAATGACGATCCAACAATTGAATCATTCGCTTAGAAATTGTTTATTCGACAAATAAGAAAAAGAATTTTATATAATTTCGTACCAATTTATCCCTTTCTCTTGGAATCAGTCAATAATCTCTAATTCTTCGAATTCATTATTATATGCGCGAGCGAGAATGCAAATTCTATTTAAAAAAAAAAAAAAAAAAAAAAAGAAAAAGGAAAGAAAGAAAAAGAAGAAAAAAAGAAAGAAAAAATTCGATTCACAATTTTTTTTTTCTCCGGTTTAATTCGCCGATAACGTAACATTCGCGTCGTTCGCACTTTCGGTTTAATGGATTCTATAATTAATTCCTGTGGAAACAATAAGAGCGATACTGGTTCTACTGTTCCCCGAACACGATGGAACCGTTAACGATCGTAACACGTTACAAGTAAAAAAGAACTCGGTAGAGCAAGTTTCCATCGAGAATGACGGGAGGAGTGAGAGGGAGAGGAAGAAAGAGTGAGAAAGAGAGGGAGAGAGAGAGAGACAGCTCGTGTGTGCAGAGACGATGGAGGTCGCACGGAGGGGTCGTTAAAGCTCGTAAACGAGATAGACTATCGGCGGAATTTCCTTGATCCTCGATAATGCAGTGGAAACAATTTGCACGCGTCCGTTTGCCAGAGCGAACGAAAACCAGAGTCCGCGCGTGACTTCGAGACGTATCGATCCTTCTTTGACAACCGTTACTATAACCGTCCTTCTCTTATGCGTGCGCTACCGTGGCTGAGAACTATCGCGCGTCGTTCGCCTATCTTTTTTATGTTTTTTTCTTTCTTTTTTTTATTATCACTCGAGAGAGGGAAAAGAAATATTACGATTTATTTCAAGTTAAATTTCTTCGGAAATCGGTATCGGCTTCGAGGTTCGAGGAAAATTAATTCTATATAGTTTTTCTCTCGCGGTGTAATTTTATTTTTTTTTCGAAGGGATTTTTCCGAAGAAGAGAAAGAAGAAGAAGAATTTAACTTTTGATGGATAGAGAAAAATTTTATTTTTGATTAAGGGATCGATTTATCTTTTGTTGATGATCGAGATTTGATATTTCGTGGATGATCTGGAGCAAAGTTGGTGGTATGGAAATTTCGTTTTTCGAATTCGTTCGTTGGACGAAATTTCATTTTTGAATCCCTTTAAAGGGATTTTTATTTTTGATGGCTGATGATCGAAGGGAATTAAATTTAATTTTTTTTTAATTTTTTGATGATTTTTTTTCGATAGAACAAAATTTTTGAATATCTTCGAAAGGATTTTTATTTATGCTGATAAGATAATCGATCGAGGAAATTGCGTTTAATCCTTCGTAGATGATCTGGAGCAAAGTTCTTTATCCTTTCGAAGAGATTTTTACTCAAAAAAATTTAATTAAACTCTTCCTGAACAATTCTTCGAGAAGATTTTTATTTTCGCCGAAAAAATTTTTAAACATTCTATCTATCATTTTTCGGGAATCTAAAACAATAAAAAAAATTAGCCATAGATTCAGCAAACAATTACTTTATTATTTTCGAAATAAAAAAAATACTATTCACGAAAAAGTTAAAAAAAAGTCATGGAAAAATATTCGAAGAATTCCACGATCGTGACTCGAGGTAAAGAAAGATGTGAGCGTGGTGAGATACAGGGAGCGGGAAAGTACATATTTGCCCTTCGAATTTCGAATGACGAAGGCAAAAAGGGAGGGAAGCGGAACCACGCACTTCTTAAATCTTCGGATCCTCTTTAAATCTTCTAATGTCGAGGCTAATCCTCGATTTCCAGGCCATCCATCAAAAGGAAAAAAAAAAAATTATCAAAATTACTTTAAGAAAAATATTACACGTATTTTATCCTATTCATAAATCGATAAAATTTCTTATTTTTCTGAGAGAGAGAGAGAGAGAGGGATAATAGATTGTGTTCCGTACGTGTACAAGGCTTGCCAAGATTTCTCGTGTGCGCGCGTAAGGGTTGAGTATCGAGGGAGAAGGCTACCTTGCAACCCTTACGAACTAATCCGGATTAAATTTGAATACCTGGCTATGTGGCCTGGCGAACACGTACCGCATCGTCTTCCAGCATACGATTGAACTCGTTACGACATTTAACCCTTTCTCCAACTCAATTTAGACCATCCCTCTCCTACTTTCCATTCTCTCGCCATTTGAATTTCGCCCGTTAACTTTCCTCGATTTCGACCACATATTTTCCAACTTTTCGATATTTTCATTCCAATCTGAATTTACACACAATTTTTACATTTCTTCGTGATCACGAGAAAATTAAGGACGATATTAAGATCGATACGATGTTTCGTTTTAACAACGATTTAACGACGGATAAACCGAAAGAGTTGCATTATTGATTTACAAATACGTGTATATTATGTGTATATATATATATATTCTTCTACGTATATCGAAATTACACAATTGTCAAAAATTTTTCAAATTAAATTTATCCCTCGTACTCGAGGAAAGAAACGAAAGAAACGTGCACGAAATACGGTAGATAAAAAGGAGAACAACCTTCTAAATCACGTAGATAAGAATTTTGAAAAACAAGACTCGAATTCTTTCTTCAAAAAAAAAAAAAAAGCGCATATACACACGCGCATAATTTACATCGTATCCAACGCGAAAGAAATAAGATCAAATCGAATCAAAAATCGCATTGCCGAAAAAATTCCATTCATTCGATCTTTTATAAAAATAATAAGAAAGAATCCCTGTATTGAAAAAAAAAAAAAGGAAAAACGAACAAAAAGAAGAAAAAGAAAAAAAAAGAGCGAAGGGTGAGACTTTTAAACCGTCGGTATAATACGCCGGTATAGTGGATAATGGCCGTGGACTGTCGTGGAACACACAGGATACGCCAAGAGCGTTCCATCGGTGGTGCGAGTCGCGAGATTGCCAGTAGGAGGACGAGGAGGAGGAGAGGGGAGCGCGGAGGGAAGGGAAGAGAGAGGAGTGGAAAGAGGGAAGGGGAGAGGGAGGGAGGGAGTCGGGATTAGCCGAGTTGTGTGCGTTGGATTTCGGATTTGGGCAGCGGGCGGTGGGAGGCGCACACTCGACCAATAATCCCAGATTAATCCCAGCTTCGGCCGTATACGTATACACGTGTACCGATCCTGGGGTACACGTACACAGGCTTGGGTGGCGAGTTACCGGTACACTCGCACGGAGACGCGCGTCGAGTCCGGTCAAACCGACGAGTCACTGAGTGTGTTTGTATATATATATGTATATATGTGTGTATATATGTATATGTGTATGTATATATGTATGTATATATACTAACGGTCAAAAGTATCTGGTTCGCTTGTTTATCGTGGACGACGCGTCCTCTCAATTTTTCCAAATTATTTGTTTGGAGTTTATCGGTGTCATTGTTGGATTAGAGTAGATTCGAGAATATGATTAAGTCGTCGAATCGGGTTGGGAAATTAGTCTTTGATTTTTATTTTGTTCTCGAAATTTTTAAGGGATTTTATTCGTGTAATTATTAAATATGCGATTGTAGTTGAGAATTTTTGAGAAGGATTAAAGAGTATCTTGTTTTCGATATAAATATGTGTTTCTTAAATTTGTTTGTTTGTTTTTTTGTTTGGTTTTTCATAAAGCGTGTAAAGTAGATTTAATTAAGTATTAATTCGAAAGTGTAGATTCTTGATATTTATTTTGGATAGAATGTGTTTCGTGACTATTTGTGATTAGAGTGTATTGGAGGATAAGCTGTCGAGTTAATTTGAAAATGTATCTCGTGTATTCTTGTTTAAAAATATTTGATCGTGTGTTTATATGTATAAGAAAAAATGTATTTATTAATTATCTTGTTTTAGTTTACCAATATTAAATTTATCAGTAATATAAATATCCATAGACTTTAAAAGCAACGTAAAAATTGATATACGAATATTGATATATATCAACATAACCAATTTCAATTCACAATTGTATTTCATTCAAACACGATTTTCCAAATCTTCGAAACTAAGATTTTCACAAACTTACGTACTGTGATCCCATCACAACTCCAATAATTTCATTTTCCATCCAAATTCCAAAATATTTCTACTTACATATAACCTCAATCCATTCAAATTCAAGCATAATTTTTCAAATCTCAAAAAACAAATCCAAAGTACTTACGAACATAATCAATCCACATTATTCGTCCATTTCACTCAAATTCCAAACCTTTCAAATCTTCAAAAACAAATTTCTAAAAATCTTACGAATCCATTACAATCCAATCCACAACTTTATTTCCCTGTTCGATCCAAATTCTAACCTTCCAAATCTTCCAAGTCAAGTCTTTCTAAAAATCTTACGTAGTATTAGATACGTTTTCAATCCACAATTTTATTTCCCATTTTCTCCCCTCTCAAATCGCAAAATGGATCGATCGACCAAATCTTCGGATGAATCAAACCTTGGATGAAAAACTTAAGAATCCGTGGCGCGCGCTATTTCCACCTACGTGCGCACCTGCATCACGAAGAACGGTGCACCGAGCGCGCCACCAAGCGAGAGAAGAGAGCCGAGGCCGAGCCGGCAAAGGATTTGGCTACACGCGCACAAAGCCACACGCACACAGCCTTGCACACGCGCGTACCGCGCGAGGACACACACGGATGCAACGGCCAAAGATAATCCCCACGAATACAGAACCCGGATAATCCCCGTGTAGGACCCGTATATACATATATATATATATATAATATATATATATATACACACACACACACACACACACACACACATATATAATATATACACACAGATGAGCGAGGCGCGGATGATGGTCCGCACAAAAGGGTGGTGGAGAGAAGGAGGGTGGATCAAGGGGAACGGGGCAGGACTATGGCAGTGCACACAAGGTTTAGAGGCTAAGCGGCTCATCCCCCGGGAAGCTTTACATCCCGTCCTGATACGCCGGCAATTCTACGAACGATTCGAAAGATATCCTCTTTGCGAGCGAGAGCGGGGAGGGGGAAGAGGGGGAAGGGGGGGGGNGGTCGAGGCGCGAGCACGCCTAGGCGCGGCTTGTATGGAAAATATCGGCCGGTGTGAAGGGCCACCTACCCTACCAACTGCTTTTACACTGCTCATCGTGCGGCTCGCGATTGCACGTGGCAACCGCTTCTTTCTTGCCGATTCTTCTTTCTTTTCTTCCTTCGTTTCGTCCGTTTCTTCGTCGATCGTAAAAGAGGAAACGTTTTTTTTTTTTTGTTTTTTAGGAAATTAGAAAAGTTTCGATTAAAGACGAAAATTTTCTTCTTTCGGTTCGTTGTTTTATTTTTTTTTTTTTTCGATTATTTTCGGAAGTCGAGAAATTCGTTTCTGGCGACCGGAAGAGGAGGAGGAGATTGACTTTGATTGGGAAAATTTTCATCATATACAATTGTATATGATTCGTGTTTTCTTTGCTTCTCGTGCATCGTCTTATTTTTGGATTATTTCAATTGAATTAGAAGAAGAAGAAATTTGAAAATAGTTCAATTAGCATATAAAAAATTTTCGACTCGAAAAATTAGAATCAATTTTTAAAATTTAAAGATATACATCCTATACATTCTTTTATTTTTAGATTATTTCATCAAATATCTTTTTTCTCTGGACAATTGAAAGAAGAGAGTAACACAAACATTGTCTTGATTCTCTTCAAGAATTTTATCCCTCGTACAATGTATAAAATATACAAATTATCAGTCCACGCGAATTATATACGATTAATCACTAAAAATTCCAATTAAACCTTTAAATTTTATATAAAAAAGAAACTAAATCTAATTTTTTTTATCAAGATCAAAAATCGCAATTGCGACCAATAATATTGGCAGTCACGATTCCTCTTCTCCTCCCTTCTCCCAATTTCCTTCAAATTCTTAAAATTTAAATGTAATAATAACGCGAGCGGAGAAGATTATCGTATCCTTGGAAGAATTTGCCTGGGCGCATTAACTCACATGGAGTCCCATATGGATTTTTTTATCCCCTCCTCCTCCTCCTCCTCCTTTCCCTCTCCCCTCGCTTCTCGTGAAAAGAAAGAAAAAGAAAACGCGAGGACGCACGTTCCTACCGCTCTCCGACCATAATCTTAATCCTGGATTAAATGATCCCAGGGTTTGTATAATCTCGCCATTTTGTCCCTGAAACGAATCTCGGGATTAGAGAGTCTAAAACCTCTCGCAGTCGCACCGCGGCGATAAATCCACGGATCGTATAACCTCGATACATACATATATATATATATATATATATATACATATAGATATATATATGTAGTGGATATATACTAGTATATTCTTAAACAACGTGTTCTTAATAAATGGAACAATGATAAAATTTCAATCTCCTTTCAGGGAAAATAAAAATATTCGAATACGAATATCGTAATCGAATGCATACGTACGGAAGAAAAATTTAAGTCAGTTGCGAATTGTATACTATATTACCTGTTACATCTTATAGTAGAATTATTTCGTAAAGAATACGTTTCGTTTCATTGTTGTTCGTCTCGATTATGTATAATTATTCAAAGTAACGTCGATATTATTTCTGCTGATCAACTTATTCGATACAATTTCATAAAAAGAGAATAAAAAATTCGTGAATTAATTATTTATTACACGTATAACGCTTAAACGCTTTTAAGTAGATTAAGCCATTATATATCGGGCGGTATCTGTAGAAAGATCGCACGAGAATTGAATTGCATCGTTCCAAGAAATAGATTCGATTTTTCACTCGTTATTGCCTCGATTCACGCGGATAAATGATTATCTCGTTTCGAGAAAAGATGAAAACGACGTAACGAATTAAAGTCGAAACTCTTTCTCGAAGATTGTCGCGGCGAGTTTCTCGTGTCAGGATAACAGAACGCGGATTACGGATTCCTTCTCGTGCCGCCTGTTGCATCGTAATAAAAGAGGTGTTTGTACCCGCTTTCGTGTGCTTTCCACGAACACGAAAGATCTGGAGGGCGATAGGATACGCGGTGCGGGACGATAGATTAGGTCGATCTTCTCTGGCCGTCGATCGACGGGAATTGGGATAAAGGGCGGACGGTGGCACTAGGAAAGTAGAAGGAGGTAGAAAGGTAGAAGAGGAGCGGGCGAGGCTCGGGTGGATACGAACGCGCCTGATCCACGGGCAGGATTTTCAGAGTTTCGACAACGAGCGCGATCGATTTCGCAGCGAGCGCGCTTCCTCGATCCTTTCCCCGTTCCTGCTCTCCTGCTATCCAAGGGTCACTTCTTACCCTTTTTTATCTTCCCAAACACCTCCCCGTCCGGTATATTATCCGGACGTTAAGTTGGCGTGGGTTCGGCAAATAGACGAGGTCAAAGCGTAAACTCTTCTTCTCCTTTATTTCGCTCCGTAAGAATATCCGTAAATTTGTCATCGGGTTCACGACGAGTATCTCAAATTATTTTCTAACGATTCTAATTCTGGTCAAATATAATATATATTATACCTAGTATACGTTAAATGCGAATGAATTTGTTATAATTGAAGTAAGTTTTAAAACGAGTTTCCAAATAAATATCTCGTATGTTCCTCCCCGGTTTCCACGTGAACGCGTTCGAAAGGTTAACGGCTGCAAATCGATGATCCTTTCGATAATTCGTTAGGCCTACTAGACGTCTCGCGTATCAGGCGTTTATATTTCGCCAGGAAGTGTCTCGAGCTTCGCGTGTGATTCCAAAAAAAAAAAAAAAAAGAAAAAAAGAATCGAGCGTTCCATTTTACATACGAAAAGTATGCAAATGAGATGTCCTTTGTTTGACACCTGCCGCCTTATTTCGACGAAGCGGGGAGCAGGAACGGATGGTAGGCGTTTCGGTCAGACCTCGTTCAGGATCGTGGAAAACGAGACTCGTGACCCAAATAAGGGCTTTCGTGGCACCCTGGCGACCAGGATAACAGGATTTCGTCGCATGATCTTCTTCCTTCTCTCTCCCCATTTCCCATCGTTTCATTATTTATTATTCGATACTCACTTTGAATACGGGAGGGGGGAGGGGGGGGAAAGAAGAAGAAAGGATTCGAGGATCGTATTATTATAAATATCGTTGCTCTACCATGTTATTTGTTATTGTTCCGTTTCTTAAATTCTTCGTTGTAAAACTCGAAGAAGTTTGATAAAATTGCGAGATGAAAGTCGAATTTTATTTCGAGATGTTCGCCTCGCAACGAGCAACTATGATATAATATATCGATCGATTTATTTTCGATTATTGTAGGCCAATCGTTTCGTCTTATGGGATCGAGTTATAACCCCTTGTGCAAATTTTCACCAATAATCGCGTTATAATCGACGTTAAATGACGTTATGCGCTCGAGTTCTGTGAAATTTACGTACGTGCAATTTTAATTCGACTTTCGATCGATCGAAATTTTGCACGCGAGTCTATTTAACCTTTGTTTTCGGCCTCGGTTTATCGACCGAGCGCATAACGTCGCGCATCGATGTCAAATTAATTACCTGGTGTCTATCTAATCCTACCCTAAATAATCTTCCGGATTATATAATCCCGCCATTTAAGACCTAGACTTACTAATCCCTGAAGCGTCTTTGGCAAACAAAACGGCAAGGTTGCATAATCTCGAGGATTATTCAATTCAGGATTAACGAGATGATGCTCGTTATGCGTACAAATTTTTTCTTCCATTCTTATATATATATATATATATATATGGAACAACCTAAATACTGATTTATATTAATCCTCGTTTGCTTGACACATTTACTCTTCCTTACCGACTAAAAAATATGAATCTTTCGTTTTTTTTTTTTTTTCTTTCAATTCTCTCCATGTGTGATGCACGTAATCCCTTTGATTCCGTTAACATTGTGTCAGAGAAGTCTTTCTTCTCTCCTTTCGTTGAATTGGTTGCTTCGATTTGAATCGTGGAATAATTGTATTTCGTAAGCCTATTTGTTGGATTAAAGAGATGTGAAAAAAAAAAAAAAAGAAAAAAAGGAAAGAGAAGAGAAAAAACACTGATGCTTTGGGGAAGGGTGGAAATATTGCTCTGAGGGGATCCATCCTCCTGCATGTATTCCTAATACTCGAGTAAACAAGATTCGCTTATTTTTTACACCCGTGGACATACTGTTCACTGATGGAAAGAAATCTTTCGATGGAAGGAATGTGATTGATTAATATGGTAGAAAACGTCTATTTTCACACGTATTTTTCTTTTTTTTACATCTGGTATTTGTATATTAATCCAAAATGCATTAGCGTAGGTATAAAATCCAAAGAATTCTAATTTCTTATTTCTCATCAATATGCGTAAACTAATTATGATTCGTAACGATATTTTAATTTATAAATGTAATTATATATATTCAAGCAATTAAGATAATAATTGTATGTATACGAATAAGCTAGATATACTGTAGATATATTAATATTATATCAAAATAATTAATAATTAATTTCGAAAATATTTTCAATCTTATTTTAACGTTGGTTATTTTAAGGTAACTTTATAAATGAAAAAAATTTTTACGATTTTCAACTTATAGCTTTTCTACTATTGTGTAGCGCGTGATGTCAGGATTGTCAACAAAGCGTCTAGAGTGGGGATAGACGGTCCTACGAAGGACGACTCCTCTTGCCCCTCCCTTATAGACTTCCTTCCAACAGTGAACAGTGTATACATCTATGTATATGCATCCTGGTCGCGAGAAATTGAAGGCGCGTCGCTCGTGGAATAACGATCGAATATATATGTACATATATACAT
Source organism: Apis laboriosa (assembly GCF_014066325.1). Taxonomy (NCBI): domain Eukaryota; kingdom Metazoa; phylum Arthropoda; class Insecta; order Hymenoptera; family Apidae; genus Apis; species Apis laboriosa. The sequence goes on from NW_025222233.1 coordinate 32,546, forward strand.
CCATTGAACGATTATGAAATAATCCTGTATCGGGGTATAAAATAATAACAAAAGAATAATTTCAACGAATCGACGATATTATTATCAATTTTGATAATCATCAAAATTTATTTAACCCAATTTCATAATACGTTTCACGTGCAATTTATCCATTTTAAAGACGATTTATCCGACAGATTTAAAAATTACGCGCGCGATAAAACGAAATATCGAACGATGAATTAAGAGTGAATAATGTTTTCTAACCAGTGTTGAGCATTAAAAAAATAATTAGTTAAAATTTCGGATAAAAATTATTGTAACTAGTAACGCTGTTCGATATGTTCGAATAACTACACATAGGTTAACGTCGAATTGACTATTCAAAGACAATGCCAATTTATAAATAAGAAAGAGAGTTACTTGAATATGACTTCAACTTTATCAAAGACATCGAATAAGTCAAAAATGAAAGAAAAGTTATAGTCTATTTATTCATTATTTTTCATAAGTAATATCTTTGATAAAGTTTTACAAGTAATAAATAAAATCAATATTTCGAATAATAAATTTTCTCTTTATACAATAATGATTAATTTTAATTTATATATAAAAATCATGCGAATAAATTTTTATTTGAAAAAAAAAACAAATTTCTATTCAAAATTTTATTTTAAATAAATGACAAGCAATACATACGGAATAAAATAATAATTTCTTTTTTTTTAAAGTTTCCACCGATCATTCGATTAATCTTAAGGTTAATAAAAAATATTCTTTCGTGTTTGCCCATTTGCCACAAAAACCATTATTTCACGCGTTCCATTGAATATTTCACGATTAATCAAAGAAAATATATGGACAAAGATCCAAAGGAAGGCATAATCTATTATATTGAGACACAAACCTTGACCTTGACCCTTTTCCTCGCGCCAAGGATACGTTGGATACGAGCAAGTGGTTCCTTATCAATTCTTCCCATCGTTCCTGCTCTCCTGGGATAGAGAGGTCACACGGTACCCTTACCTACATTCCCATGGGATAAGGCAACGGGGATGCGTTTATACGCGAGGCTGAAGACGATCCAGAGGGGATATACGTAGAACGTGATATCAGGATTACAGATCCTTGCAAGCGGTTCGATCCCCCCCTTTTATCCCCTGCGCAACCGAACATGTGTATCTGCCACCGAGAAAATATTTTTAAGTCTTGGATTACACGAACTTGAATTAATATATGAATATATATATATTATATATAATAATGATAGTCGAAATTATTTTTAACAATTGAATCTGAAGAAAATGTTTAACAAATAGAAGATGAAAATCGAAAAGCTTGGATGGATCTGTTAAATGGTAATTTTAAATTGTTGACCAAGAATATAAATGGAACACGAGGATTTTGAGGTAGTTTTTAGTTTTATGATTACCAATGCCAATTAATAGAAATTAAAGAACACTGGTATCTTTTTGTCGAATTTTTAAGAATTTTTAAATTGTTTCTTAAAGATTTCTCACAATATTTCGATTAATGGAATTAGATGGAGGAATATTAATATAATCCTTCTTTACATTATTTATCCTCGTTCAACAACAACGAAGAAGGAGAATTTAAAGAAAACGAAGACAAAAATTGGAAATCTCAATTTTGTAATATTCATATGAATAATCCAGAAAGATTATCCAGAGTGGATATTAATATTCCTTTACAAGGATTGATTATCAGGAATCTTGGAAGATAGTCGCGGGCGATTCCCGTTGTCCTTATGAGCTCCTGGTATCAAAACTCCTTACGCTCCGTTTAAATCCAGGATAGCTCAAGCTTGATCCTGCAGACGTTCAGCTCCCTCCTTCCCGCTCCAACGGCGAGGCTGCACGCCCCCACCTATGGAGTCCTGATACGGAAAGCCCTTCGATTTCAACCGAAACAGGATCACCCAATCGTGGCCGAAACGCAGCTTTTCGATTTTCCTTTTGCAATCATCCTTAAAAAAAAAAAAAAAAAAAAAAAAATTACTTTCCCCCCTCCCCTTTTTCAAAATTTCCTCGAACAACACAGCGTGGTTCTTCTCGAGGATCGATGAAACACGGTTCTTTAACGGTAATAAGTCGACTCGTCCTTCGAATTAATCCTCCTCAGAGCAGATCGAAATAATCTGAGATTAAGCAGAAAGAATTATATATATATATATATATCCTAGCGCTATTTCGAAAGAAGGGAGAGAAAGAGAGAGAAAGAGAGAGAAGCGGATGTTTCTTTCTTTCGCGAGGAAAGTAAAAGAAAAAAAAAAAAAAAAAGTCGGGGAACACGATCTTAATTCCGTGGGACCCCCACAAATCTCGATCTTCCTGCTTAGCCGAGTCGTACCCCCTCGAATCCGAAGGGAAGGGGAGGAAATAATTTCCCTGGGTCGACCTGGTTAAGATTCATAATTTACGATCTTGGAAATAATCCACGCTGTTCTATAGTACATATATATATATATAGGGCTGCAGGAGGAAAAGTGTGTGTGTGTGTGTGTGTGTGTGTGTGTGTGTGAAAAAAAAAGGGAAAAAGAGAGAGCGGAGGTAGGACTTATCCTTTGATCCAGGATTTATTTAACTACGGTCCCAGCGCGAGCTTATCCCGGGGGAGGTTTTAGCCATCGAGGGGCCACGCTATTGATTTTTAGCTCGAGGATTAAAAGCGCACTTCCGTGATGCTGTGTGCACAAGACAAGCTGTGTGCGTGTGCGTTACAAAATAATCATCGAATCGCGAGCGAGCGGTGGAAAAAAGATAGATAGATAGAATAATAATAATAATAATATCATGAATATTATTACCACGTATTTTTGTATAACGCGTATATATATGGGTATTGCTTGGTATAATTTTATTCGCGATTTTGATGCAAGGGATTGAATAGGAGATGTGCGGAGATAAATATTATTTATAACGGAAGGATATATTCTTCTCGATTCTCAAGGGGACATATTGTCGATAAAATTATTACTATTACTATTATATCGATATAACGTGTAAGTATAAAAATATGTATATCTTTTTTATCTCGTTGAAATCAATCGACGAATTAAGAGATTACCAAAGAGCTTACTTAAAAGAAGCTGCTCGGTCGATAAATCAGTTGCGGGGAGTGTGACTTACCGTTCGATCGAGCAATCGATCGAAGGAACGTGCGAAACGCTGATGACGTGTCTCCGCAATAAAAATTGTTACTTGTATTTGGATTTTGTAGGATTTAGCTTCGACGTGTATCACTCGATTAAGGGAATAAGGAAAGATACTGGATCGGAGGAGATGACGTGTGGTATATATATCTCGGTTGTAAAAATTATTATATAGCTACGATAACGATCAAGAGTTTATCGTAATTTTAGAAACGAGGTCACCCACTACTACACTATACACAGTGGAATTTCACACTTTCACGATGATCCATCTAGCGATTGTTATCGCAATTATTATTCGAGTCGCGTTATCTTGTTCTTTTTTTTCTTTTTTTTCTTTATTCGTGCACATTACGAGATTACGATCACACACATTACAAGATGCAAAAGGGAAAGATTTCTTCGCGGTGAATAGAAATAACCGATCGATTCCGAGGTTGTATTTCGAGGTTTTTCGAGTAGCGACGTGTAACCGACATGACTTTTTAATAAACCGTGGAAATAATACATGCGTAACCCGTAAAATCCATAACGAAACGGTGATTGTAATCTTTTTGCAATGAAAAATTCAATGCTGCCACTGGGTTTTTTTGTGAAAAAATAAAAGGTAAATCGATAAACCCTGGTCAATATCATTTTTCGAAATACTTTTTTTTTTTTCTTCTTTTTTTTTTTTCGATACACGTGTTTTAACAGGTCATTATTAAGTTTAAAGATCGTGACAGTGGTCGAGTCCGTTATATTTTAAAACTTACGATACGTAATATTGACATAAATTTGAACTTAAGAAAAATTAAAGGATTAAAGGAACGATTAATAAAAAAAAAATATCATCAATAATCATTTAAATCAATGCTCTTTTCACAAAAATGACCAAGAATAAAAATCTGAATCTTAAACTCAACTCTCAATCTCTCGAATATTACTTGATCTCTAATCCAAAGAAATCTAAATCATCGTCCAAACCTATCTATTATCATTTTTGACAACGATTGACCAAAATACAGATCAAAGAAATCACCTGCACGGAGAAAAATCACAATCCAAATCTCCGCTCCACATTTCCTAACATTTCCAAAAATCCCCTCCCCAAACCCTGAAATCATCCAAATCGACGCCAATCCCTCGACTCTCGTGGACACGATCGAGAGAAAAGGGGGTGGAGGGAGGGGCGGCCTCTCGATTAAACGATTGAAAAAGAAAAACATGGCGGCTAATCTTAGTCAGAAGCGGAACGAGGGAGGCGAGTTGGCAGCGAAACGGTTGTTAGCCGGTCGGATAAAGATAAGTGTCCGGACCCTTCTTCTTCTTCTTCTTCTCCTTCCGATTGTGCCCTCCCGCCCCCTCTCCCTCCCCCTCTTGTTCCTCTTGTTGCAAGATTAAAACCGGTGGCCGGTGACCCGTGACGATAACTCGAAGATATATATATATATATATATACACACATACACATCCAAAGTCGTCGATCGTCCATGCGCGCCCTCCTCCTCTCGACTTGAGCCGCGACTTTTTTATCAACCCCTTTTGCCGCCCTCTTGCCACGCGGTTCTTACGTCGCCTTTACGGATTTCCGATCCCGCCCGGTTCATTGCACTCTCGAACTCCAAGATAACGAGGAGAGGGAGAGAGGAGGGGGAGGAGGAGGAGAAGGAGGAGGAGAAAAAGAATATGGCTCGTTTCGAAGAGAAGAGAAATAATAATTGGATAGGTGAGGGAAATTTATCTTTATAATTTCGGGGAGAGGTATATATCATGAAATTTGGAAGGGGAGGGAGGGAGGGGGAGGAATTGGATCGAATTGAATCCGGGGAATTTGGCGTAGATTTGGCGGAGAAAGTTTTGAATGGGGATAAAATATTTGTTGAGAGGGGAGGGGGGGAAGGGAGGGGACGTATTCGAATTGCGTTAATATCTTGGTGACTTTATTTATTTTTTTTTTCGAGATTATTCTATATCGATGTGATCTGATCGCTCGACGTAAAATCGACGATTGAATTCATCATCATCCGCCGCCAACCCCTCGTCTCCATGTTCTCGAACATGTATCTTACTTACTTCACGCTACGTATCACGTATCTATAATTAACCATAACGGTATCCCCCTCCTAAACTCAAATAAAAACTCGTATACTTTATTGCTACTTGAATATCGTTATCCGTATTGAAAGTTCGTTTGACTCGTTAAGTAAAACGTAAAGCGAAGTTATCCACCCTATTTCTCGAGAACAGTTTTCTTCTTTTTCGTTCTGTTCAATTCTGATTATCGTATATATATATATATGTATGTATGTATATATACACTCCAAGTCGTGAATGGATAAATGAAAAGAAAAATATATACATATATATATATATATATATAACAACAAATGAATGAGATAAGTATATATCGAGCTAACTGAAGTAGTTAATGGTCGCGTGGCGCTAGTGTCGCTCAATTATCGTTACCAACCGTGTATCATTTTAATATCATAAAAAAGCTTTTATTAGAGCATGGAAATTAATATCCAAAGTTTCTAGTTCAACGAATTTTAAAAATTCAAACATATATATATATATATAAATCGCAAAGAAAGATATAATACGAAAAAGATACGATTCCAACGTTCGGTTATCGGTTAATTGAAATTCTTTGCAGGGGCGCAAGGCGACAGTCAGGTGCACTGTCGCGGACGGTTATGGCCGTGAGCGAATAACGTGTGCGTCCCTGCGAGCACGAGCTGTGTAAATCGTATTAGGGATTATTGCACGATCAAAAATATCCCCGTAGGATAATCCTGGAAGATGGGAGCGATGTGTGAGTGGCATTAACTCGCGTGTACACCACGATGCGTGTAGAGCTGTATATATATATATATATCTTTCTCTCTCCCTCTCGCTCCTCGAGCCACGTTTTCCACCGGTTGCTGGTGGACGTTGGTGTGCGTGAGTGAGCCACCGCATCGGCCTCCGCGAAAATCCACGCCTCTGCATCCTGTTTTCGATTTATCTTTCTCCTCTTTCATGCCGCTCACCACATCACCAGGGGCCAGGTGATGTCATCGATGGCTCCTCCCCCCTTCCTTAATCGCGATTTAAACCGTTTGTCCCACGGATATCCGCCCGTTGGATTGGATTATTCCATCCGTAATGGGGGTGTGCTAGACGAAGCGAACGGGTGGAAATTTTCGGTAATAAGACGAGATTCAGCGGAGAGATTATCGTTATATTCGTTATATAAATTTTTCTTCGCAATTCTCTCTTCTTCTTTCTTCGTTTAATAAAATATATTTAAAAAGTTTAAAAATATTGTAATTAATTTTTAAAAATATTTAAAAATAATCATCTCGCCAGATGATAAAGAAACTTCTCTGGTAAAAAGAAAAATTCGTGAAAAAAAAAACTCTCTTCCTCTCCTTTCCTTCCCTCCTCTCTCGTCCAGTGTTAGTTGAATGAATTTTTCACCAACTGTGAGTGTGCGCGCGATCACTTTTTTAATTAATTACTTACTCGCGTGGAGGAGAACGACGAATCAATGATTCGACGGCGGCGGCTGCCGGGGGTTGGATCCCGCGAGCATCGTGCTCGAGCAGGAACTAGATCTCTGGACGCGAGCGCACATCCAGGTGAGCGCATAATGTGTAATCCTTTGGGTATGCGGGCTGGCCGTCTTAAGGCTAATCTTGTTAGGCGTTCTAAGCCCTCGGCTGACCCTGCCGCCCGGCTACTTTTAATCCCACGGCTACAAGCAGTAAGATTTTGCATAAGAAAGAAATAGGATTGCCGTGCCCCTGTTAGAAGGTGTCGAGCCGTTTTCCGTCTTCTTTCGCCCGTTTCGAGATCTTTCGCGTCGCGCCACGAAGTCTAGGATTCGACGAGGCCAATTTAATTTTAAAAAGATTTGAAAAATTTTGGAAAATTTCTCTCTCTCTCTCTCTCTTTCGTGTGATTTTCTCTGGAAGAGGAGGAGGAGGAGGGAAGAAATTAGTTGACAACAGCGAGTAGATCGTAAGGGGTAAGTTTTTGATCTTGAATTTGTATAAAAAAAAGTACAATATATTTTTATTATGTATAGTATTGTATATTAACGATTAATTGTTAAAATCTCTAGAATTTTTGCTTGGAAATTTTTGTTTATATATTTTAATACAGGCTTTTCGATTATAAAATTTAATAAAAAGTAATTTAACACATTTATATATATATATATATATTTTGACGTGTTTTAAACTCTTGGAAAATAATTCAGAAATATGGAATAGATTAAAATAACGGAGAATCTCTAATTCTAACAATTACGCCATACTTTTTTATATACCACAGAAAAATTTTTGTTCACAGTTTATATGCATATTTTAATACAGGCTTTTCGATTATAAAATTTAATAAAAAGTAATTTAACACAGTACAGGACATATATTTTGACGTGTTCTAAACTCTTGGAAAATAATTCAGAGTTATAAATTAAAATATCGATGTTAAATCTCTAATTCCAACAATTGCGCCATACTTGTCTAATACACTTGTCCCCCCACAGAAAAATTGCAAATCCATATTCCCAAATTTTCTCTCTTCCCTTTTCTTTAAACTACAAAAGGGAGGCAAGGGGTTGGATCCCTTAAGATCCGACGATAAATAATAATCTCCACGAAGGAAGGAATCACACGCGGCTGCTACCGTTGTATCGTACGTAATGACAAAGTGCTTTTTAGCCATCGCGAGAGAGGCGGATTCGAGGGGGATTCCCTTATCTTCCCTGGTCGAGCACGACTTTATTTCGAGGCGAGATACGACTCTCTCTCTCTCTCTCTCTCTCTCCTCCGACTTTTAATGTCTTTTCTCTCCGCGGTTTGATTAAGAGAGAGTCGAGGAGCCTCGACAAAGCGTCCCGTGGCGAGAACGCGCGAGAGAGGAGGGAGGGAGGGAGGGAGAGATAGTGCGTTCAGAATCTCGAGTAATTGCCGCCTTATGGCTGTCACCTCGTCGAAAGTCCAGATTATTCAGGAGGAGGAGGAGGAACAATCGTGGATAACAATTAAAAAAATAGAGGAGAGACTGAGATCGAGGAAAAATCGATGAATCGATCGATAATTAGAATGGAAATATTTTTAATCCGTTTTCTAAATATCCCCCTCCCTCTCTTGATTTGGAATGGAAAAGAAATATTGGTATATATTGTGGCTCCACGATATGGAAGATGGAGAAAGAAAAATTGTTTAAAATTGTTTAAAATTGTTTAAAAACGATTTATCGAAGGATCGAGACTCGTTGCTTTCGAATCGCGTGAGATGATAAGTAAAAAAAATAGAGGAGAGACTGAGATCGAGGAAAAATCGATGAATCGATCGAAAAGAAATATTGGCACGTATCGGTCGGTATTCGGTCGGATATGGAAGATGGAGAAAAAAAAATTGTTTAAAATTGTTTAAAAACGATTTATCGAAGGATCGAGACTCGTTGCTTTCGAATCGCGTGAGATGATAAGTAAAAAAAATAGAGGAGAGACTGAGATCGAGGAAAAATCGATGAATCGATCGAAAAAAAATATTGGCACGTATTCGGTCGGATATGGAAGATGGAGAAAGAAAAATTGTTTAAAATTGTTTAAAATTGTTTAAAATTGTTTAAAAACGATTTATCGAAGGATCGAGACTCGTTGCTTTCGAATCGCGTGAGATGATAAGTAAAAAAAATAGAGGAGAGACTGAGATCGAGGAAAAATCGATGAATCGATCGAAAAAAAATATTGGCACGTATTCGGTCGGATATGGAAGATGGAGAAAGAAAAATTGTTTAAAATTGTTTAAAATTGTTTAAAATTGTTTAAAAACGATTTATCGAAGGATCGAGACTCGTTGCTTTCGAATCGCGTGAGATGATAAGTAAAAAAAATAGAGGAGAGACTGAGATCGAGGAAAAATCGATGAATCGATCGAAAAAAAATATTGGCACGTATTCGGTCGGATATGGAAGATGGAGAAAGAAAAATTGTTTAAAATTGTTTAAAATTGTTTAAAATTGTTTAAAAACGATTTATCGAAGGATCGAGACTCGTTGCTTTCGAATCGCGTGAGATGATAAGTAAAAAAAATAGAGGAGAGACTGAGATCGAGGAAAAATCGATGAATCGATCGAAAAAAAATATTGGCACGTATTCGGTCGGATATGGAAGATGGAGAAAGAAAAATTGTTTAAAATTGTTTAAAATTGTTTAAAATTGTTTAAAAACGATTTATCGAAGGATCGAGACTCGTTGCTTTCGAATCGCGTGAGATGATAAGTAAAAAAAATAGAGGAGAGACTGAGATCGAGGAAAAATCGATGAATAGATCGAAAAAAAATATTGGCACGTATTCGGTCGGATATGGAAGATGGAGAAAGAAAAATTGTTTAAAATTGTTTAAAATTGTTTAAAAACGATTTATCGAAGGATCGAGATTTGGAGATCGTTGCTTTCGAATCCCATAAGATGACAATTAAAAAAAAGTAGAGGAGAGACTGAGATCGAGGAAAAATCGATGAATCGATCGATAATTGGAATGGAAATATTTTTAATCCGTTTTCTAAATTTCCCCCCCTCCCCCCCTCTTTTGATTTGGAATGGAAAAGAAATATTGGTTCCACGATGTGGAAGATGGAGAAATAAAAATTGTTAAAAATTGTTTAAAAACGATTCATCGAGACTTGAACTCGTTGCTCTCGAATCAGAAATGGCGAATTTTGGAAAGGAGGGTGGGGAAAAAAAAAGGAATGGTAGAAGATAAGAATTTTCCTTAGGCGGATACCACCGATACCAAGGGGCAATGATGGTAGGAGTAAGTGGTGGTTTTGGCAAGGGGGATGTTCTGATGCGATTTCACGCTGGATTTGCCTAAGATCTCCGCTAAGGAGCCCTTTAACCCTCCCCTTTTACCCCCTCCCCCTACTCGCAGCCTTCACCCTTCCATCACCGATTCGATGCTCGTGGCTCCCGTCTCGGCTTCGAGCCCTCCCCTCCCCTCCCCCATTTCTCTCGCCGACCTTAGCTCCCGCTCCCGAGACCCATCCCCCGAGATTACGTGCCTTAGCACAATGTCGCCTGGAACGCCTTCATTGTTTAAAAGAAGCGGAGAGAACCGCTTGTGTTTCAATTATAACCCTTTCAGTAGTGGAACGCGGAGTCGTGTTCGAAGGAATCACGCGTGGTGGTTCGAAACTTCGGAATAAAAGTGGAATAAGTGCGTTCTCGTCAAGATTTTCTTTTCTTAATTTTTCGATCTTGGTAGAATTTGGAAACTTATTGGTTTTATAAGTGTTATTGGAAATAAGAGAGTCTAAAGATTATGTACGTTTATAAATGTACAATAGATTTATTATATAGGAATACTATTAATCATAATCAAGTTCGATTCGATAATTCAATTACTCGATTGACCGTTATTAATATAATTCCTTTATCATCTTATAAACGTTGATTCGTAATTTTGCATCGATAGAAATAAATTTCTTTCTTTAACGATCACCGACGACTCGTTCGAATACGACTCTTGATATCAAATACATGGTAACGCGGGGACTATACTTTTTCCATAATAACACGATTAATGTAAAATAATATTACAAGTTACAAATTCTACACAACGCGATATAAATTAATTCCTCCCGTGTTCCAAAAGAAAAGGGGAACAAAAGGAAGGAAAGGAGCGAGGGAGTAGCTCGAAGCGTCATTAAAGAAATTAAAACTCGTGCAAGTGCTTCTTAACCTCTCTTTCTCTTTCTCTCTCTCTACGCTCCTTAAGTTTTTTCCCTTCGCGCGGCCGGTAAGGAAGGAACCTCTCCTTTCGATACACCCGATCGTCTTTGAATCTTAACCTCAAACCTCTGATCGATCTCTCTAAATATTTCAGATCGTCCGAGCACAAGCAAATCCAAAGTGTTCGACGAGAAAGGAGGAGGAGGAGGAGGAGTATTCAGGTTTTGCCCCCGAAACCCTCTTGGATTAAGATCCATTCGTGTGTTGCTCGTATATACATACATATATACATATATATATATCCATGTTTTAAGGAGATGTAGTAAAGCAAGATAGGTTTCGATTGTGTGTGTATCCTGATTTGTGCCCCGGTATATATCCCTCTCTCTCTCTCTCTCTCTCTCTCTGCGCGCGTGTATGCAAACCCTTATGGCTTAAGCTAAGGCTAAGGCCGAGGCTCTCCCGTGGGATTACTACGTCATTCTGCAGGACTCTCCGGTCGCCGGAAGGATCAGCTCTCTTCCTTCTGAGGATTTCGGATGGAGGACTCCATCCCGTTTCTAAATCAGGTTGTCAGCCACAGGGCTGGATCATTTCTCCCGCGTTTTCCTTCCCATCTTTTTCGACCTCCGATCCTCGATAATTTTCCTCTTCCTCGAAAAAGCCTCCAAAACCAAAATTCTCTCGACTAGAAGAGATCTATTCTCCGCCCAGTCCTATTAATTTCTAAAATTAATCACAATCAGATAGGAAGGAGGGGGGGAATTATCGAAACACCTCCACCTAAAAAAAGGAAGAAAACATTGAAATTTCGAGGAAAGTATACTGGCACGCCTCGGTCCGATCGAATAATCCATCCATCGTAAGAGTAATAGACAAGTATGGGAGGGAGGGAGGGGGGAGGGGCCTGTCCTTGGTGCCACTTAAATCATCCCCCCAATGAGTTGCCGCTTACAATAACTCGTTACCGAAAATCCAAATTAAGCTCCTTAGTCGAGAAATTTACGAGACGTTCCCCCCCTCCCTCTCTCTCTTCTCCAGGATATCCACTCCCCCTCCCTCCCCTCCCCTCACCTTTTCTTCTGTCTCGCCAACTTTCGCCCTCCTTTTCCTTCCTTTCCCGTAACAGTTTACCCGAAGTAATTTTAATCCGTGTGCGTGTATATATATATATATATATATATATATATATGTGTGTGTATAAAGAACCCGCGTCAGTTACCCGCGAAATCGTACGAGGCCTCTCCCCTCCCCTCTCCTACTCCTCGTTGCCAGATGTTGGAAAAACAAACTCGGCGAGGAGAGAAAGGGAAGGGGAAGGGGAAGGAGGAAGCGAGTTGTGTGCAAAAGCGTTGTACAGGTGCTATGTATAGTATGTATATATGTTATATACATATATATATATATATGCAAATAGAGGTGTGTGGAAAGGAGGAGGGGAGATGGAGGGGAGGCTCGCCTTGTATAAGAGCTTACGGTGTAAGCGTCTTAGGCCAAGTTTTCACCCTTGCTTTCGTTCCACGCGTGCAGGGAGGGGGGAGGAGGGAATGATCTCTTCGTCGAGCGAAATTCAAAGGTTCGGGGGAGGGGGGTCGACACGTTCGATTAGGGAAAAGAAAAATAAAAAGGAATGGAAAGAAAGATGTAATTATCTACATTCTATGGCGTATAACGTGATTCGACAATCGACAAATGATCGAAGATTCCAGAAATTTTTCCTTCCTTTGGATTCTTTTTCTTATTATAAGTTTATAATATATAGATATTTTTTTTTATTTCTTTATTTTTATATATTTTTTTTATAATATATTTTAATATATATAAATAATTTTTTTAATATAGTTTATAATAGTTATTAACGATATGCATAAGATAATTATTATGCGTGGCTCTATTCCAGAAATTTTTCTCTCCTTCGTATTCCTTTTTTTATTATAAGTTTATAATATATAAATATTCTTTTTTATTTTTTTATTTTTAATATTTTAAATATTATTCTTTTATTTTTATATATTTTTTTTTATAATATATTTTAATATATAAATAATTTTTTTTTAATATACTTTATAATAATTATTAACGATAATAACGACATGCATAGCAATTATTATACGTGGCTCTATTCCAGAAATTTTTCTCTCCTTTGTATTCCTTTTCTTTATTATAAGTTTACAATATATAAATATTTTCTTTTATTTTTATATATATATATATATATATATATATATATATATATTTCTTTTATAATATATTTTAATACATAAATAATTATAATTTATAATAATTTATAATATACAGTATTAATATAATTTATAATAGTCATTAACGATAATTGCACAGCAATTATTATACGTGGCTCTATTCCAAAAATTTTTCTCTCCTTCTCCTATTTTTTTTTTTTTTTTTTTTTAAAATAATAATAAATTTCGACGATAACAACGATATGCGTAACAATTATGGATGTACAGATTCTGTTTAATTTAATTCTCAATTTAAAATATTCTTTTCTAACGCTGAGCAAAAATATCTCCTCCATTCCCTCTTTTGAGGGTCGGCCTGTTGCTGTTTCATTCGAGTATTATTTCGTGGGTGGGGAGGGAGAGGGGGGATTTGGTTTTCCAGGGAGCAGGAGGGGCGCAGGGGAAGAAGAATCGGTTAACGCTCAGATTTAGAAGGTTTCGTCGCGTGGCCGGTGATCTTATAAGCCACGCTGGCTGCGAGGTTATCTCATTACATCTTATCTGCTGCTTTCGCCCCAACGCGGGCTTAGCGTTGCTGCGGAGCTTAAATCGCACGCGAGCCCACCGACTCGGCCAGCCTTCGCTTGCACGCAAAATACTTTCCCGGCGTCGAATCAACATCTTTCTCCCCACCTCCCCTCCCCTCCCCTCCTCTCGATGAGTCCGTCAATCGTTCGCATCAACGATTTTTATTATTAATCGTTTGTTCCTTGAAGTTTTTTTGCACGTAGAAAAATAAAATTCGGTTTATTAATTGAAATTATGGAAAATTACGGTTGTTTAAAATTACGGAATTTTTATTGGTCGTGTTTAATGACGAAATTTTGATGAATCTGGAATTTTTTTGAATCGGATAACGATGGATTAATGATTAACAGAATTTGCTTATTAAATTTCCTTTAAACCAAATGAAGAGTGAAGAGTTAAAATACGTTAAAAATTTCGAAATGAAATGAATGTAATTTTACACATAGAAAAATAGTTTATTAATTATAGGAACGATTGAGTCAATCAATTAATAACGAACGAATTCCAGGAAAGATTTTATTATTCGATGATTAAATTTTGAATCTAGAATCAGTGGATTAATGATTAATTAAATTTCCTTTTACTGAGTTATTGTGAAGAATAATGTAAGAAAAAATTTCGAACGAAACGAAATGAATATAATTTTTTATGAAATAGAAAATTTTTATTAATAATTTATTAATAACAGGAAAGAATGAGAAAGAGAGAGGACTGTAGTAGATAAACGGTTGAATCGATAAAAATCCACGAACGAATTTTTATCACTCTTATTTGATAATTTTGCTAAATCCAAAATTCTTTTGAATCGGACAAATGATTGAACGTTTCCTTTAAACGATCGTGAGGAATAATATAAAAAAAAAAAAAAAAATTCGAACGAAACGAAACGAATATAATTTTACGAAACGAAATGGAAGAAATAGAAATAGAAAAATAGTTTATTAATTATAGGAATGGTTGAGTCGATCGATTAATCACGAACGAATTTTTATTATTTATTATTTGATGATGAAATTTTGCTAAATCCAGAAAATCAGATAATAATGAATTAATGATTAATAAAATTTCCTTTAAATATTACCAAGTGATCGTGAACAATAATAATAAAAAAAAAATTTCAAACGAAACGAAATGAATATAATTTTACACGAAATAGAAATAGAAAAAAATTCGATTTATTAATTATAGAAACGTATTTGATGATGAAATTTTGCTAAATCCAGAATCAGATAATAATAATCAGATAATAATAATTATATTAATAAAATTTCCTTTAAACGATCGTGAAGAATAATATAAGAAAAAATTTCGAACGAAACGAATATAATTTTACACGAAATAGAAATAGAAAAAATACCCGATTTATTAATAACAGAAACGATACTCCAGGAAAGAATGAGAAAGAGAGAGAGAGAGAGAGGACGGTTGCAGTAGATAAAAAGTTGTTGGAAAGAGTTGGCCGGTTTTATCTGTAAAGGCCGGCATCCGCCGGATCAGCTTCAGATACCGAAACCGCCCACACTTTCCTTCTCCTGATGCGCGCGGCCAAGTTTCCAAGAACGGAAGTTTGACGAAGAGAACTCGGCCAGAGTTTCGACTTCGTCTTTTCCTCCATTTTCTCCTTCCTCTCGAATCGAACGTCCGTTTCTTTCCTTTCCTTTTTCTTTTTTTTTTTTTTTTTTTTCTTTGAAACGAAAGAAAAGAAAAACGTTGCGTGGACGTTATTCGGGATCGCGAACACATCCCTTATTCCCTCCTGATCGAAGACTCGGTGGCACAGCTTGATTCGATTTCGAGAGATTAGGCAAAATCGCGTTGGATTACCGAGTCACCAAGACGGAGGGGAAACCTTAGGATCGAAGTCTTGGCCGTTGCTACCACCTCATCTACATACCTTTCCTCTTCCCGGATGTGGAACGCGTCGTCGCATTACGAATTTCTCGCCCAGAGAGAGAGAGAGAGAGAGAGAGAGAGAGAAAAGTATTGTTACACGTCGATTATTGTTCCAATTCAATTTTTTTTTTTTTCTATATAAACAGAGACAGAAAAATCTTATTACGAATTTTTCTCTCTCTCTCTCTTTTTCTTTCTCATCCAGAAGGAAAGAGAGAAAGTATTGTTACACGTCGATTATTGTTCCAACTTAATTTTTTGTTTCTATATAAACAGAGACAGAAAAATCTTATTACAAATTTTTCTCTTTCTCTTTCTCTCTCTCTCTCTCTCTCGTCTAAAGTATTGTTACACGTCGATTATTGTTACAATTTAATTTTTTGTTTCTATATAAACAAAGATAGAAAAGTCTTATTACGAATTTTTCTCTCTCTCTCTTTCTCTTTCTCACCCAGAGGGAAAGAGAGAAAGCGTTGTTACACGTCGATTATTGTTCCAATTCCATTTTTTTTTTCTGTATAAACAGAGACAGAAAAACCTTATTTCAACTCAACTTTCTTTTGAAGAACGACATTTTTACAATTTTTACACCGAATTTGTAGCTTTTCCTCTTCCCTTTTGCCCCCTCCCCCTCGATGAACGGATTTTGGAAATAATCTTTCCTCTGAAATAATCACACTCCCCTAAGCGAGGAGTATATATATATATATACATAGAAAGAAATACTCGACGAGGAAGAATTCTTCTTCGCCTGGTTGTTCCCCTTCATCGTGCGCGCAACCTAAATCTAAAAAAGAAAAAAAAAAAAANAAAAAAGAGGAACCCCCCATTATCGCGCTGCTGTGGAACGGGGTGACGAAAAATATGTTCCAACTTTTTATCTTGTATCTGCACCGCCGACTTGGCAACGGGCGCGAGGAACGTTCGGTTAATTTATCGAGCTGGGAGGGGGGAAGCAGGGGGAGTTCGATTATTCCCTCCCTCCCCCCAAATAATAATAAAAATAATAATAATAATAATAATAATCCCGAGTTTCGTTGAAAAGATTCACCAAAAAGAAAAAAAAAAAAAATTGGAAAACGATTCGATATTTAATTCGAGAGATCACCAAATTTCCGATTCTTCGTTGATAATTTTATTTTCAATTCCATCCAAAATACGGACGATTATTATTATTATTATTATTATTCATTTGAAACTCGCGTAAGACGGATACTTTCCATTCGTGGCCAATACAGGATTATCATTATTTTTTTTTTTTTTTTTTTTTTTTTTTTTTAGCCCGTAGATTTACATTAAATCTTTTTCGATACGAAATTCGTTTCTCGTCGTCGATGCGTCGAGAGTTTGGGGGAAAAAAAAAAAAAAAAAAAAAAAA
>NW_025222233.1:49483-59044 GCF_014066325.1 Apis laboriosa
AGAGAGAGAGAGAGAGAGAGAGAGAGAGAGAAAATAAAATAAAAGAGAGCTAGTCCCTCGAATTTTCGTTCGCGAAAATTTCGAAAATCGTGCGATTAATTTCGGATAAAAATATTAATAATAATAATAACAATAAATCGAACAACATTCTTAATATTTCGAAAACGAGCGAAACGAAAATCTATCGAAAATCTGGAAGGAAAAGAGAGAGAGAGAGAGAGAGAGAGAGAGAGAGAGAGAGAGGGGGGGAAAAGTGTTTGTATCTTCTTCTTCAAGGGGTTGTCTTTGGGATGAATCTTATCTCGTGGCGAGAACTGTCAAAGACGAGCCGGCCTGACGCTTCCGTCGTGTTTCCTTCGCAGTGTGAACGGGGAGATAACCGGAAGCCCGATAGGGGTCTGCACCAGAAATGAGAAATGTCTTTGCGGCTGCAGAGATTAAAGATTTTGCGGATGAGTTGCGGTTGACACTTTTTCTCTCCCCTCTTCCTCCTCCTCCTCCTCCTCCTCCTCCCTCTTCCTTTATCAAAACGCGTTTCTTTTCGCACGCGAATCGAAAACTTTTTATCCCGCGAAGTATCTGGACCGTTTCTGTTAATTCGTTCCCGTGCTCGATCGATTTTTTACGAACGAATAATAATTTATTTTTTTAGGTTAAGGAACCAAAAAAGACGATGATCGATTTCTCAATCGATCTTTCGAAAATTTTTCCACCATTTATATTACGCGGGATTTATATCGAGCGTTTCTCTAAATTCATTCTCGTTCTCGAGTTTAATACCGAGTTCGTTTTAAAAACTAATAATAATTCCAAAATTAATTGATTTCTTTCGAAAAATTTGTTTATCGCATGGAATATCGATCTTTTCTGTAAATTCATTTTCGATCATTTCGAGTTAAATTTCGATCATTTTTTAACGAATAATAATTCCAAAATTAATTGATTTCTTTCGAAAAATTTGTTTATCACATGAAATATCGATCTTTTCTCTAAATTCATTTTCGATTATTTCGAGTTAAATTTCGAGTTCATTTTCGAATGAATAATAATTCCATATTAATTGATTTCTTTCGAAAAATTTGTTTATTACATGGAATATCGATCTTTTCTCTAAATTCATTCTCGTTCTCGATCATTTCGAGTTAAATTTCGATCATTTTTTAACGAATAATAATTCCAAAATTGATTTTTTTCGAAAAATTTGTTTATCGCATGGAATATCGATTTTTTCTCTAAATCCTTGTTTTCGATCATTTCTTGTTTAATTTCGAGTTCATTTTCCAATTAATAATAATTCCAAAATTAATTAATTTCTTTCGAAAAATTTGTTTATCACATGGAATACGGAATCTTTTCTCGAAATTCATTCTCGTTTTCGATCATTTCTTATTTAATTTCGATTATTTTTTAACGAATAATAATTCCAAAATTAATTTATTTCTCACGATCTTTCGAAAACTTTGTATCATTACCGCATGGAATATCGAATTTCTTTAAATTCATCCTCGTTTTCGATCATTTTAATAATAATTCCAAAATTAATCGATTTCCGACGATCTTTCGAAAATTTTGTACCATTACACGAAATATCGATCATTTCTTTAAATTCTTTAAATTTTTTCTTTTTTTTCTTTAAATTCATTATTTCTTTAAATTCATCCTCGTTTTCGATCATTTTAATAATAATTCCAAAATTAATCGATTTCCGACGATCTTTCGAAAATTTTGTACCATTACACGAAATATCGATCATTTCTTTAAATTCATCCTCGTTTTCGATCATTTTCTAACAATAATTCCAAAATTAATCGATTTCCAACGATCTTTCGAAAACTTTATAAAACCATTACACGAAATATCGATCATTTCGACAATCGAGTTCAATCTTTCAATCACCTTCCAACGAATAATAATTCCTATATAATAATAAATCGACATCTATATCTATATATACCTATTATATATATATATATATAANCGACATATATATATATATATATCTATATATCCTATATAACTCGATTTCCTCCTTCCAAAATCTTTCGAAAACTTTTACACACGAATTACAAACTGCACCGAATAGAAAAAGAAATTTCGAAATTACCAGACAAATTTTCACGTATATCCGACAACTCTCCCAACCCCGCTCCCAACGTTGATCGACTTACTCGATATTAAATCATAAACCGGACATATACCGCGATACCTTTTATATATATATATATATATATATATCAATGATGGCCGATGCTAAGGTGCTAAGTCTGTCGGTAAGATGGCCAACAAAGGATTTACTCTGGGTACGGTGGGCACGATATTAGGTATTAATGGCCTAAACTTCCTATCTAATACGGTGGCCATAGGGGTCTGGGTTGCATAAGACAGGTCGCGTAGACAGGAGAGGGGAGGGGGAGGCTGCTGGCCAGTGGCCACCTTAATCCAGGGACGTATAGTTTTCATTAAGGTGCCCTCGTCCCGGACGTACACGTCTCTGTACGGGGATCAGCTGGTTTAAGGTAGGCTTCCAACTCCGCAGATTTGACCACGGACAGACCGTATTATGCGGTCTGTTTATTAGCAAACCCTCCTTCGTGCGAATCTGTAATCTGGTCCGCCTCCTCTTTCGTAATATGTCGTCTTATCAACCGGGGATCCGAATATGTCGCCTTCTTCCCTGCCCCCCTCCGTTCCTCGTTTCTTATACGTTCGTCGTTTCATTTTTAAGAATGAAATGATCGTTTGGTTTGTAATTAATGGTTATTATTAATGCGAAGAATCAGAGGGAGAGTACGGGAAACGAGATTGTAAGATTGAGAGGAATGGAAGTGTATTTGTACGTTATCTTGGAATAGTGTTAGAATAGAGAATAGGATAGAAAATATTATAGAGAGTGCTATTACGAGACAAATGGATTGTCATTATTAAAAGAATACCGTTACTATAGCTAATATCGTCGTCAAAAAATATTGAAAATATTAAAGAATACCATCACTATAAAATAGTTATTGATCTATAGAATATCGTCAAAGAAAATCATCATTATAAAATACTGTTATCAAAAAATATTGCTAGAAAAAAAGTATACTGTGTACTATAACATATCAAAAAATCGGCACTATAAAATACTGTTATCAAAAAGTATTGCCATTAGAAGAAAACCATACCATGTACTATAAAATATCATAGAAAAAACCATCAAAGAATTGGCATTATAAAATACTATATAAAATATAGTCATTATAAAATCATAGTAAATAGTATTATATATAGTATTATAACTATAAAATATCAGTATACTATAGAATACCAAAAAATCGGTATTATAAAATACTATTGCCAAAAAAAAATATTATCTATAAAAACTACAGAATATACTATAAAATATCTGTAGGATACAACCAAAGAATTATAAAATATTATCATCAAAAAATATTATAAAAAACCATAGTATATGGTGCTATAACTATAAAATATCATAGAATACCAAAGAACTCACCATTATAAAATACTATTACCAAAAAATATTGGCACTATAAAAAAATCATATTATGTATTAAAATATCATAGAATACCACCATAAAAATGCCCCTGTTACCAAAAAATATTGTAACTAATATATATGATAAAATTGTATCTATAAAAAAACTACATAAAATAATGTACTATAAAAACTACATAATGTACTATATATAAAACTATAATGTATATAAAACTACATAATGTACTATAAAATATCAATAAAATACAACCAAAGAATCGTCACTATAAAATACTATTGCCAAAAAATATTGTCATTATAAAAAAACCATACTATGTACTATAAAATATCATAGAATATCAAAAAAATGCCCCTGTTATCAAAAAATATTGCAACTATGATAAAATTCTACTATAACTATTATCAAAAAATATTACCTATAAAAAAACTACAGAATATACTATAAAATATCAGTAGAATACAACCAAAGAATCGTTACTCTAAAATACTATTGCCAAAAAATATTGTCATTATAAAAAAACCATACTATAAAATATACTAATATAAATATAAAAATACTATAAATACTATAAAATACTATAAAATATCATAGAATATCAAAAAAATGCTCCTGTTATCAAAAAATATTGCAATTATGATAAAATGCTATTACAACTATTGTCAAAAAATATTACCTATAAAAAAACTACAGAATGTACTATAAAATATCAGTAGAATACAACCAAAGAATCGTCACTATAAAATACTATTGCCAAAAAATATTGTCACTATAAAAAAGCCATAATAAAACCAAAAAAAACTACAGAATGTACTATAAAATATCATAGAATATCAAAAAAATGCCCCTGTTACCAAAAAATATTGCAACTAATATATATGATAAAATTGTATTAAAACTATTGTCAAAAAATATTATCTATAAAAAAACAGAATGTACCAATAAATGTAAAAATGTAAAATATCAGTAGAATACAATCAAAGAAATCGTCACTCTAAAATACTATTGCCAAAAAATATTGCCTATAAAAAAAAAAAAAAAGAAACCATAGAATGTAAAAATATCAAATACCACAGAATACCAAAGAATACTGAATCTCCTGTTAAATATCCACATCAAATATCTCAATTTCCAATTTCTCTCTCTATCTCTCTCTCTCTCTCTCTCTCTACAAGAATATCCTCGCACATCATAATTTACATCATTCCACAAAACTAAAACTATCAAGCTAAATATAGAACAATCTCGAACAATCATTCTTCCATTTCCTAGCTGGTTAACAGAGCTAAACAAAACGATAAAAAGTTTCGACACGAGATGCACTTCTTCCGGGATGACTAGCATTCGGCGTATCGTCTCGTTTTTTCGCGCTTTCAATCTTTGGATCGTTTCTCGATTAACAAGCATCATCATCCATTTCTCCACTCTTGCTGTTCCCCTTCTCGGGGATTCGAAATTTCCGCGATCCCGAAATTTCCTTTCCCTTTCTCCTTCTCCTTCTTTCGCATCATCCCCTCCTCCTCCTCGTTCTCCATTTCCGTTCTCGGTTTCGTAGAAAGTCTGGGATTACGACCTGAAGTGGGATAGACTCGGGGACTTAAGTCAGGGTTACACAAGGATCGCAGCTATTGTGCCATCACCCGGGCTCTTATTGTCTCGGGATAGACGAGTGGATCTGCATATGCTTAGCACGAGAGTTAGAGACTTCTCTCTTCCAGGCGATCTTCAGCGTTCCACGAATCATCTGGACCCTCGTCGAATTCAAATCCTGATACCGTGATACGTACCCATTGTCGGCCCCGACAGTATTGTCGGGGAACCGGCTCGATTGTATTCCACTGGAGCACAGTGTTTTCCAACTTCCGCGAAATGAGAGTAAGGAAAAAAAAAAAAAAAATTATCAGTTTAATCGATAATAGACTCGTATGAGAGAAAGAGAAAAATAATTAAATGAATAAATAAGATGGAGAATAAATTGAAGAATCATTGAAGAGGGAAAATGATTGATAATTATTCCTCCTCCTGTTCTTTGTTCCAGGGAAAAATCTTCCGGTCCACTGCGTGGTCGAGACCATACACAATATCGTCGAGACGCACGTGAGCAACTCTCGTGAGAATTGGCGTAGGCCTCAGGTGGAGACCGACTCGTACGTCATCATTCCAGTGGCTATGCCTTTCCAGGTAAAAAAAAAAAACAAACAAATGAACGAAAATTTGGAAACTTTATTAAGTTAGAGTGATAAAAGTAATTCTACAATTGCCACCAGGATGAATAAACAAAATTTCAAAACTTCCTTAGAACTATGCTTAACTTAGAGTGATAAAAATAATTCTATAATTCTATAATTGTCATTAGGATAAACAATAGAAACGAATAAAACTTCCTTAGAACTTTGCTTAACTTAAGAATGATTTTAAAATTAAAAATAATTTTATAATTCTATAACCATCAGGATAAAAAACAAACAAAACTTTCTTAGAATTTTGCTTAACTTAGAGTGATAAAAATAATTCTATAATTGCCATCAGGACAAACAAACAAAATTTCAAAACTTCCTTAGAAGCTTCCTTAACTTAGAGTGATAATTAAAAATAATTTTATAATTCTATAACCACCAGGATAAAAAACAAATAAAACTTGCTTAGATCCTTGCTCAACTTAAAGTGATAAAAATAATTCTATAATTGCCATCAGGACAAATAAATAAAATTTCAAAACTTCCTTAGAACCTTGCTTAACTTAAAGTGATAAAAATAATTCTATAATTCTATAATTGCTACCAGGACAAACAAACAAAATTTCAAAACTTCCTGAGAAGCTTCCTTAACTTAGAGTGATAATTAAAAATAATTTTATAATTCTATAACTACTAGGATAAAAAATAAACAAAACTTTCTTAGAACCTTGCTTAACTTAGAGTGATAAAAATAATTCTATAATTCTATAATTGCTACCAGGACAAACAAACAAAATTTCAAAACTTTCTTAGAAGCTTCCTTAACTTAGAATTAAAAATAATTCTATAATTCTATAATCAAGCCACTAGGATAAAAAAACAAACAAAACAAATAAAACTTCTTTAGATCCTTGCTTAACTTAAAGTGAAAATAATTCTATAACTGCCATCAGGACATATAAATAAAATTTCAAAACTTTCTTAGAACCTTGCTTAACTTAGAGTGATAAAAATAATTCTCTACAATTCTCTATACAATCACGCCATCAGGATCTGGTGGGGGAGGCTCTGGTGCGGCTTGGATACTCGAGCGACTTGATACCAAGCGCGAGGGGCAGTATCGTGATAAGGAACTGGAAACCTCTGCCGATGGAGAAAGTCGCGGACGGCCCGCTGTTGACGGTGGGCGACATATTGGCCGAGTTGACGTCGGTCGCAACGCTCAAGATCCAAGTGTACAGGTCGAGGCCACCGCCCCCGAGTCCCGCCGCCGAGGTCAGGAACAAATTGTTGAGACTCTTGTTGCTACACAGCCACGCGCTTCTCGTCTCGGCCGGTTGTCCCCTCGACGAGGTGAGCCGCTTTCCAATTATCTACAAAACACACCGTGACCGTCTCTCTCTCTCTCTCTCTCTCTCTCTCTCTCTCTCTCTCTCTCTCTCTCTCTCTCGATTCTTTCCTTCCTGTTTATTCCATCCTTTTTTTAGGAAATTCTTCTTTTCTTAGGAAATTTTGCTTCCTTAGAGATGGATTCTCTTTTAGAAATCTAGAAATATTTTCTTTTTTCTTGGCGATTGAACATCTCTCTCTTTCCTTCCTTCCTGTTTATTCTAACCTATTTCTTAGGAAATTTTGCTTCTTTAGGGATGGATCTTCTTCTGCTCTTTCTAGAAATATAGAAATATTTTCTTTTTCTTGGCAATTGATTTTTCCTTTTCTTCATTACATTTTTTGACATTCTCTTTCCTCTCCTCTTTCTTCTCCTTTCTTTGGAAATTCAAACTTCTCTCTCTCTCTCTCTCTCTTTACTCCTTCCTTCCTGTTTATTCTAACCTATTTCTTCGGAAATTTTGCTTCCTTAGGGATGGATCCTCTTCTTCTCTTTCTAGAAATATAGAAATATTTTCTTTTTCTTGGCAATTGATTTCTCTTTTTCTTCATTAGATTTTTTGACATTCTCTTTCCTCTCCTTTTTCTTCTCCTTTCTTTGAAAATCTTCAAACTTTTCTCTTTCTCTCTCTCTCTCTCTCTCTCTCTCTCTCTACTTCTTCCTTCCTGTTTATTCTAACCTATTTTTTAGGAAATTTTGCTTCCTTAGGGATGGATCCTCTTCTTCTCTTTCTAGAAATCTAGAAATATTTTCTTTTTCTTGGCTTGAATTTGGATTGAACTTCTCTCTCTCTCTCTCTCTCTCTCTCTCTCTCTCTCTCTCTCTCTCTCTCTCTCTCGATTCTTTCCTTCCTGTTTATTCTAATCTATTTCTTAAAAATTTTGCTTCCTTAGAGATCCTCTTCTTCTTTTTCTAGAAATATAGAAATATTTTCTTTTTCTTGGCTCTTGGATTGATCTCTCCTTTTCTTCATTAGATTTTTTGACATTCTCTTTCCTCTCCTCTTTCTTCTCCTTTCTTTGGAAATCTTCAAACTTCTCTCTCTCTCTCTTTCTCTCTCTCGTGGAGGAAAGAGAGATGGTTCGGTTTGGTTAAGAAGGAAGTGGGGGATGGGGGATGTAAGACCGCTTAAAAAATGTATAAAATGTAAATCTAACCGTAGAGTGGTTGTCGTCGGGTTGGTTAATCTCATTAAGAAGTCCCTCCCTCCGACTTGTGTACCCTTCTTGCCTCCTTCTTCTTGGCAGGACTAGTGGAGTAGTAATCTCTACAGGGGAGATTCTCTTTCTCTCTCTCTCTCTTTCTCTCTCTCGACTCCTCTCCTCCCCCCTCTACTGGATCCGATCCGATCCGACGTTGATCCGCGTTTTAAATAAATGTTTTCCCGGCTTCCGGAACCGAACCACCCACTATTTTCCTCCAAATCCTCAGCTTTCAACCATCGAAAACACTTTCGGTTAATTAAACTTGATTTCATCAATCCGAGGTTTTGTCAATCGTGGTCCTGTTTTAAAAAAGGAGAGTAAAACGTGGTTATTCTCGAAGGATTCGTGAAGAAGATCGAGGAAGAAGAAAGAAATTAATTTTTATTTAAGGGAACGTTGATTACGTACGCGAGGAAAAAGTGTTAATTAATTTCCAAGTGAGTCCTCTTTTTCTGAAAAAAAAAAAAAATAGTTGATTGATTAGTTTTAATTTTTCTCGAAATTGGATACACGCAATTTGAATATAATTTCCATTTACGCGAGAAAAAATTGTTAATTAATTTCCAAGAAAATAAGGGCTTCTTTTTTTGAAGAAAATAAATAATCTTGATTGATTTACTTTTGATTTTTCTTCCGCTTAATTTTTCTCAAAATTGAACATACGAAATTCAAACACTGTTTCACAAATACAATTTTCACTTATATAATATATAATTTTATTAAGTTTCCAAGTAAGTCCTTTTTTTAAAAAAATATTCTTGATTGATTAAATCTCGATTAGTTTAATGACCTGTTTAATTTTTCTCGAAATTGGACACACGCAATTTAAATATAATTTCCATTTATGCAAAAATTCATACGCAGAAAAAAATTGTTAATTAATTTCCAAGAAAATAAATGCTTCTTTTTTGAAAAAAATACTTGATTGATAATTTTGATCCGCTTCATTTTTCTCAAAATTAGGCACACGCAATTCAATTAAACAATTCCCTTCTCCTTATGACAGAATCTATACGCAGAGAAAAAAATTCTTAACAAATTTCCAAGCAAATAAATAAAACTGGGCACACGCGATTCAAATACAATTTCCACTTACGCGAGAATTCATGATTAATTTCGAGCCACCATCACGATACCTGCAACTTGTCTCCTTTTTCATGAAAACAGTCTGGGTTGATTGAACAGTCAACAAACACGCGCGCGATGGACAATAAAATACATTCATACGATGAGAAAAAAAGATTCCTAATTGATCTTATTCTTCTAGTCAAAAAAAAAAAAAAAAAAAAAAA
>NW_025222233.1:59053-76033 GCF_014066325.1 Apis laboriosa
AAAAAAAAAAAAAAAAAAAAAAGAAAGAAAAAGGAGCAGATAATCCAAAAGTTTATTCGTTCCGTCTGGAAATTTGTGAAAGTCTTGCACGATTTCCATCTAGTCGGTGCCCTTTTCGCCGGGAACGAAGATCTCATAGCATGTGATAGGATTACCCTTTACTCAACCAAATTCGCAGCCTTCATCAAAAGCCCCCTCGATATCGGAAGAAGGAGAAGGGGCTGTACGCCACCCCCTTTGGGCGGGCATTATCTAAGTGCACTCTCTTTGAAGATCCTGCTACACTCGCCCATCCTCGAACTTTAATGCCGCTCGCGGTGGTCTATGATTACCAATTTTCCCTGACAGACGTTTCCTACTCGAGTTTCGGCCCGTCGGCTAATGGCGGACTGCTGCGATCGCCGCGCTCTCTATCTCTCTTTCTCTCTCTCTCTCCAAGAGCGAGACTTAATCCGCGCCCGATCGTTCATTCTCCTAATCGTGGAATCACGAATTGATTCACGATGAATTTTCTTCCGACTTTTCCCTTTTTTCGTATTATTCTCGTCGCTCGAGTTGCTCGATAATTAAAGTCTAGAGTAATTTTGCGAGTAACCGAGTGTGAAAGATGAGGAAATAAGATTCGTGGAATAGCTTCTTGTGATATTTGATGAATGGATTTTTGTTGTAATAGTTTAAGTTCGTTAGAGGAATTTTGAAAAATTTATGGAATTATTTATCGAGTCTGCATTAATTTTTGATGTTGTTGTCATTGTTGTGTGGAATTGGCATTGGTGATGTTTGGCAATAATCAAACTGCATTTGAATTGTTGTGAAAATTTAAATGTAGAAAAATTTATATAGAATGCTGATTTATTGAGTCTCCATGAATTTTTATGATTCGTCGCCTCTTGTGTTATTTCTGTTACTTGAGCAATAATTAAAGCTTCGTTTGAATGGCAAGTCTTTATTATGAAAGTTTAAGTGTAGAAAAAATTTTTCTACATTTAAACTTTCACAACAATTCAAATGGAGTTTAATTAATTGCCAAACATCACCAATGCCAATTCCATAAACAATGTTTTAGTGTAGATATGATGTGAGAAGACATGTTAGAAAAGAAAAGAATAGTTCCAATCGACTGATTAAATCTTGATGAATTCAGATGATGCATAGAACTATCTTTTGTGATATTTGATTCTTGATTCTATCGCTTAAACATTCTTCATCGCTAGATTATGGAAATTTATGCACAGTAAGAAGATATGCAAAGTACATATAATGATATTTTTGGGATAAAATAGATTTTTAATTCCATTTCTGTAATCGTGTTCGTAGAAAAATTTAAATTTCCATGAATCTATTTATCATTACAAAAAGAAAAAGAAAGAGAAAGTTGTATCTTAACATATATTCCAACAATTGGAATTGATATAACAACCGTTTAATATCCTCATCTCGGTTTCCACACCGATAAACTAACTAAACGACACCCTTATCAAGAAACAAAGAAATGATACTTATCAACGGCTTTTACATTGATGTATAAAAAAATTACCATGTGATTAATCATGATAATCACAATATATACATAGAAGACAAATTTAACGGATCTACATATCGTAGAATCTCGCAAGAAACTCTTGAATCTTTCTCTACTTTTCCTCATGGTTTTTCCGTTTCGTCTCCTATCTTCATTCCAACATTTAGCCCATGTATTACGAAAAACGTCGTCAAAAATACGATGATTCCATTCGAGAATATTTGATCAGCTCTCGAGATGCCGATTGATTTACTGCTACCCCGTGGATGATCAGCTGACGCGTCACATGGAAATAATAAATAGGCGTAAATCAGGCCTCGAATTACAGCTCGATGTGTCGCACAGATAAGCTGATTGGCCCGTTTTTATTAGTCGAACTTACGTCGACTATTTTTTTCATCATAAAATTTTTCATCATGCGAAATATTTTCAAGAAAAGAATTTTAGAAAAGTTCTCTTTTTCTTAAATAAATGGATAATTATTTTCGAAAAAAGAAAAAAAGTTTCATTTTATGAAATTACAAATCATAATAATATTTTATAAAATCGATTAATCAATAATCTAAAACAAACTATATCTATATTCTATTATTAAATTATATATCCTATCAGCTTATCGAAATTTTCTTCTCCATTATTTTAATAAATAAAAAAAATTCGTTCTCCATCCTCCATTTCTTCATCGTTTCTTCCTTTCCCGCAGCAAAAAATAAAAAAAAAAAAAAAACAAAATTTTTTCGGTTACCTGATAATTTTCCTCCTCTCCTTCGACGGTATTTACATATTTATCAACCGATTTCTGAAATCTGAAAGCCCTGTCAACCATGCTCCTCGTCGTCGGCTTACTACCTGAGTGATTAAGTGCCGGGCTGTAAAATTCGTTGCGGATGAGAATTCTAGCTAAAAGGTGACAGCCTGTGTGTGGATAATAATAATTGTTTCTGCGCCGTATCTGGCGCTACCAAGGTGTCATGGATACGGGCACGGATTACCGCGTTATTAAAGTGGCGTCGAGCACCTTGATCCTCGCGGGCGGAGATATTTGTTCTTACATAAATCATTGTCCAGATAACGAACGCGTTTGACAAACCTCGTACTACTTCCTACGAACCTAAAACTTTTCCATAATCTGCTCTCCTTAATTCCATAGCGATGCGTGGAATTATATCTCGTCAACGATGATATCTTGATACCGTATCGTATTATTACTCGATACAGGGACACACGAGTATCGTTAAGGGTGATGATTATTTGTACGCAAGTTTATCGTGCAAAAATATCGAATAGAAAATCTGGAATATTGAAAATGATGAATAAAAATTTCTTCGAGAAAATATAAAATAGGAACAATGAGTTTGAGGTTATCTCTGTATTCGTCACTTACGTTTCACTTATATTTTTATATTCTCGTGATAAATCCATTACTAGAATTTAACTCTTTTAAAAAGAGTCTTCTACGTAACGTATCTAAAAAGAGGATAAACAGAAGAAATAATCCTAAGCTAAATGATATTTAATATAGATAAGAGCTCGGTTATAATACAGTACAATATGATACAGAAAACAAACCATTAGACAAAGTGCATCTAAAAGCGAAGTATCTTGAAAATACTTCCAAACTATCAAACTCTCTAAAGATCAAAAATCCAAAGTTCTTTCTTCTCCAAAATTCAATTCATCGTTTTGATTCGCAGATGACACTATTATCTCTATGTAGAGGCGGGAACGATTTATCGGAAGAAACTAAACGAAACTTCGAGTCATGGTTGCAACAGCAACAATTGGGTCTAGGTTTGAGCCCAATGGTGCCAACCTCGAATCATCACCACACGCAGAGCCCTCAGCCGGATGGTGGCGGTACCATAGGATCTGCAGGTGGCACGATTGGCCCTCCTCATCCTGCTCTTCTTCAGTACTCGCATAAAACAAGGATGAGAACGAGTTTCGATCCTGAACTGGAGCTACCGCGTCTTCAGCGATGGTTCGGTGAGAATCAACACCCGTCGCGTCAACAGATTCAACACTACGTCTCGGAATTGAATGCCTTAGAATCTCGGCGAGGCAGGAAGCCGTTGGACGTAAATAACGTAGTCTACTGGTTCAAGAATGCAAGAGCCGCCCAGAAAAGGGCTGAGAACAGAGGTGTTAATGGTTACAGTCCTCCTGGGCTCAGCCCGAGAGGCGCCAGTATTGTCAGCGAAGATTGCACCGACGAGGAAGAGGATTCGAGGAATCAGGTGTGTGTTCGATTTATTAATGTTACGAATATTGTTTCATAGAATCTAGTTATCGAATATCCTTGTCGGTAACATTTATAGCGCGGCAATTTAAAATATGAACAATTATGATTATTATAAAGCAAAAATAAATTGTTATAATTAATTGTATTTCAACGAATGAGAACAATAGAACACGACTTGTCATTAATGTTAAAAATTTAAATATTGATAATTTTAGTATCGACAAAGATCAATTGTAAATATTAATCGTAACGTTATTTTTCAATGGACAAATTATATTGAATTAATTCGAAAAATCGACACGATCAAACATTATCGAAAATAACTCTCACTAATCAAATTATCTTTCACGCAATCGCATTGTATATATCGCATCGTGCATAATTTTTTAGTCGACGTCACCATCTCCCTGTCCACCTGGAAGCCCACCGGTCGGTCCATTGTCGCTCACGACCAGACCAGAGGATCAACAACCTCCACCTACGACACCATCCTCGGTAAAACAAGAGGATGCAAGGGTATCTTCTGGTTCTGAGGACGACGAGACGAGGCCGACCGGTCCTCTGCCGCCTGGATTTTCTCTGGTGCCCAGTTCTATGTTCGGCCATGGGATAATGTACATGTCACCTTATCTACCGCCTCGTGGACCAGCTGGTTGTTCGACCAGCATGTTGGACGAAAGGAGGAAAAGGAACCGGACGTTCATCGATCCCGTGACGGAAGTGCCCAGACTCGAAGCTTGGTTCACTCACAATACTCATCCCAGTCACGCGGTAAGTTGTAACGTGCGACGTTATTTTAATTATCGACACGTTAATTTGTCACGTGTTTAATATTGATCCAGTAACCTCGAAAGCAACGGACTAGCAATTAATTTCGATCTTTAAATTTTTGAAACCATCCACTCGTGTAAATATAATCCATAAATGTATTATGATTATAATTCAATTTGTGTTATATAAATAATAATTATATTCATACAAGTATCTTAATAAAAAATTTATCGTTAATTCTGGATAAAGATATTTGGTTCTTTTAATAATTGATGCAATGAAATAAACGTAAAGTTTTTTTGATAGATTTACCAATTTTGATTACGATCAAAATGTAATTTATTTGTATAACAATTTTTAGCATAAATCGTAACAATCTCGCCAAAATTAGGTTAGGTTAAATTCATAACCGAACAAAAGAGATAATTAGTAGAAATTCAAATAATTTTAATATAAATAAATGATTATATACTTTCAAGTTTTCCAATAGAAATTTATCGTTAATTATGGATAAAGATATTTGATTTTTTTAATTGCAATGAAATAAATGTAAAGTTTTTTTAATAGATTTACCAGTTTTGGTGTTACGATCGAAATGTAATTTATTTGTATAACAATTTTTAGCATAAATCGTAACAATCTCGCCAAAATTAGGTTAGGTTAGGTTCATAACCGAACAAAAGAGATAATTAGTAGAAATTCAAATAATTTTAATATAAATAAATGATTATATACTTTCAAGTTTTCCAATAGAAATTTATTGTTAATTCTGGATAAAGATATTTGATTTTTTTAATTGCAATGAAATAAACGTAAAGTTTTTTGGTAGATTTACCAATTTTGGTGTTATGATCGAAATGTAATTTATTTGTATAACAATTTTTAGCATAAATCGTAACAAAATTAGATTAGGTTAGGTTTATAACCGAACAAAAGAGATAATTAGTAGAAATTCAAATAATTTTAATATAAATAAATGATTATATACTTTCAAATTTTCCAATAGAAATTTATCGTTAATTCTGGATAAAGATATTTGATTTTTTTAATTGCAATGAAATAAATGTAAAGTTTTTTTGATAGATTTACCAGTTTTGATGTTACGATCGAAATGTAATTTATTCGTATAACAATTTTTAGCACAATCTCGCCAAAATTAGGTTAGGTTAGGTTCATAACCGAACAAAAAAGATAATTAGCAGAAATTCAAATAATTTTATTATTTTATTTTCCTTTATTTATGGATATTATTTTACAATACTCGATTCTGATTCACAGTTGATTCTGAAATACACGGAGGAGTTGAACAGGATGCCGTATCGGCAGAAGTTTCCTCGACTGGAGCCGAAGAACGTGCAATTTTGGTTCAAGAATCGGCGGGCCAAGTGCAAACGTTTGAAAATGGCGTTGTTCGAGGGTGAATCGCCCCAACCGCATCCGTATCACGCGGACTAGCTCTCGTCTCTTCGTATAACGTAAAAAGTAGGAGCAACCGAGATGTCGCGAGATGGAATGGTCATTTATAATGCCAGGGGGATAAGGAGGGAGGAATAAGAAGAAAAAATAAATAAATAAATAAATAAATAAATAAACAAAAACCATCGTTAATCAAAACCTGTTATTTCTTTAATATCGTTGACTCGCGACCATATTCGCCACGGTCGCACTTTTGTTGTAATTAATTCGCGTAATAATTAATATAATATGGACCTTAATAAGTGTACATATGAGAATATTGTCGAATAAAAAGTATACGTCACGATTCACAGCATGGTCATTATCCTTCTTGAATATATCATCACTTGTCTGTACACGTTCCTTTTTTTGTAAACATAACATTTTTCTCCCTTTCTCCATTTGTTACCATTTTACCAAGGAACAATAAAGAAAGTTTGCAAGTAAATAATGCATAAAGGTGTTATTATTCCCATTAATACCAAATATTTATTTTTTTGTTACATTTTCATATAAAGTTTATTTTCTGCAAATACATCAACATTATTCTTCCTCAAAAATTTTTAATTAAAGATTACCTTCTTTACATAATTTCAAGAAAATATATACCACTTCTAATTATTCCAGCAAGGATTTGCACATTAATTAAATCATCATCGTAAAATGCAATTCTCCTTTCAAAACAAAAAAAGAGCAAAATCCGTCGAATGGAATCTCACCCCCATTAAGAATATCATTCTCGAATCAACCCCAACAATCAAAACCAACCCTCTTTATCCAAATCATTGTTCCAAAGTTGATTAATTTCAGCAGAAAAATAAAAAATACATTCAAGAAAATTCAAATATATAATAAATTTTGACGACAAGTGAAACGATACGATTTTCACGAACGGGAACGAACGAACGAACGAGGAGGAAGGTAGCCATCTATGAGGGCACGTCGACAGTGAGATCACGTCGAGGCCGAAGTCAGGACGGATTTAATGAGGATAGGCGGATTTGTCCAATTAAAATGTCTTGTAAAGATCCACCTCTAGGTCGATCCACCTCGTTCATTCGCAAAACATCGAAATTCGACATCACCGCAACAACCTCTTCTTATCCGCCACCGCTCTACACATATACACGTACACTCGACCTGTTATCCCTTTCGTTATCGAGATTCGTCTTTCGAGAATCTTGTTGAGAGACGTTGTTAAAGGAATGGAATTCCTCTCTGATCCCTCTCTGAAAAATTGAGCTTTTCTTTTTCTCTTATATAATGGATATATATATATATATATATTTTTCTTGATGAATAAAAATAAGAAAGAATTTTTGTCGTAAAAAAACGAATTCGAAAATTTGAAAATTTAAAAATTAGTCGAATGAAAAATTCGGGGAAAAAAATAATAAAGCTAATAATGGAGGATGTTTGATTCGAGAGAAACGAAACTTGCGAAGATTCGTGAGAGGACGAAAATAATCGGACTCGTTCAAACGGATGAGAGATTGGGGGGAGGAGGGAAGAGGAGGAGGAGGAGGAGAGAGAGAGGGGAGGGGGACGTAAGAAGGCGGGAGGGAAGGGAAGGCCTTATGAAAATCTTAAAAGTCAGCAGCCCCGAGGATCATCCCTCTATCTGATCTCAATTTGTCAGCCGGCACACGGGAATAATTTAAGCCACACCCTCGATAGTAAATCGTTATAGGGAACGTCAGCTCCTCGTTGGAGGCCCCAAACTCTCTTTCTTAATCTTTGATTGAGATACCTGGGATGGGATTAAAACATCAAGTATCAAATTGTAAATTTGTAAAATTTTAAAAATATCATTTCACGAGGTTTTTGTCGTGTCGTAATCGTGTTGTCTTGGGATGATTTCATAAATAAATATTATTATTGTATTTTATTGATTATTCGAGCGAGAAAAATTCAAAGAATTCGTCGTCATATTGGATTCAATTTATTTTTAGTAAAAAGTTACACAAATCTTATCCAATGTATCGCAAAATTACAGAGATATATTAGATTGGAGGGAAATTCACTTTTCTAATAGAAAAATTTCAAAATCTTTTAATCATGTAATCTTTTAATCATTCTCCCCACAAGTTCTCTTTTATTCACATATAATAATACACAAAAAATCATTATCATGAACAATTTCACAAATTTGTATTTTCTTTTATAAGAAAAATGTTATAAGAAATCACATGATATATAATAATAAATATCTCCAACAAATTTATTAGTATCCTTCATAATTATTATCGAAACAAATTTTTCTTAATATACCACAAATATATAAAACACAGAAATTCATGTTTCCAATAGAAAAATTTCAAAAAATCATATAACATGCATATAATACCCTCCAACAAATTTAGTAGTATCCATCACAATTACCATCGATATAAATTCTTTCTATCACAAAAATACAAAAATATCTTAGACTCGATGCAAGTACACGTTTTCAATATCCTCCATAATTATTATCGAACACAAACTCTCTCTAATATATCACAAAAATACAAAAATATCTTAGACTCGAAGCAAATTCACGTTTCCAATATCTTTCATAAATATATCACAAAAATACAAAGATATCCTTAGACTCAAAAAACTCACAAAATTTCAAAATCAGGTATTATATATAAATACTCTCCAGCAAATTTAGTAGTATCCATCACAATTATTGCTAAATATCCTCCAACAAATTTACTAGTATCCATCACAATTATTACTAAATATCCTCCAACAAATTTAATAATATCCGTCACAATTATTACTAAATATCCTCCAACAAATTTAATTATATCCATCACAATTATTATCGATACAAATTCTTTTTAACGTATCACAAAAATACAAAGATACCTTAGACTCGACGACCTCACAAAATTTCAAAATCACGTATTGTACATAAATACCCTCCAACAAATTTAGTAGTATCCATCACAATTATTACTAAATATCCTCCAAAAAATTTACTAGTATCCATCACAATTATTATTAAATATCCTCCAACAAATTTAGTAGTATCCATCACAATTACCATCGATACAAATTCTTTCTATCTCAAAAAGTACAAAAATATCTTACACTCGATGCAAATTCACGTTTCCAATATCCTTCATAAATATATCACAAAAATACGGAAATATCTTTAAATTCGACGACCTCACAAAATTTCAAAATCACATATTATATGTAAATATCCTCCAACAAATTTAATAATATCCATCACAATTATTACTAAATATCCTCCAACAAATTTAGTAATATCCATCACAATTACTATCGATACAAATTCTTTCTAACGTATCACAAAAATACAAAGATACCTTAGATTCGACGACCTCACAAAATTTCAAAATCACGTATTGTATATAAATACTCTCCAACAAATTTAGTAGTATCCATCACAATTATTATCGATACAAATTCTTTCTAATATACCAGAAAAATAAAAAGATATTTTAGACTCGATGCAAATTCATGTTTCCAATATCTTCCATAAATATACCACAAAGATACGGAGATATCCTTAAACCTCACAAAATTTCAAAATCACGTATTATACATAAATACCCTCCAACAAATTTAGTAGTATCCATCACAATTACCATCGATACGAAATCCTCTCTAATATACCACAAAGATACCTTAGACTTGATGATCTCACACTCTCCTCTATTCGTATAATAGAAAAAAATTCAAAGTCAAGAGAGAAAAAAAAATTTAATTTCACCGTACATCTGAGAATGCGATTCCGTACACGCGATTACTATCGCGTACAAATCCATCGATCGGTTTCACGGAGCGTAGGATAGGACGTGTATTAGGGCACACTTTTACCAGTTGATCGCATCCAACGATCTAGTCATCACGGCCAACATTATCTACGACGAAACGTCCGGCAGCTGCATGGAAACAGAATAGTTAGGCATATCCTAACCGCGGCTGATAGGAGGAGCTCTCCCATTTTCTCCATCTCCCCCCCACCCCCCGGTCTTGTTCTCCGTTATTATTCAGGAACTTTGCTGACAGCTCCCCGGATAGGAAGATAAGAACGTCCTCTGAATGCCGAAGCGCGCACAATGCTCCTTTAGGAACGCCGCGTACCCACGTCTCGCGCCTCTACTTTTCCTAGGAGGCACAATCGCGGCCGAGAATCGTACAGTTCAACCGAATAACTCCAACTCGAAACCCCTCCCCAAATCCTGCATTTTTTTCTTCTCCCCCGCCGTTAATGCGTATTTGGAGAATTATCGCAAATAGCAATATAGTATATAGCATTATATATATTTAGTATAGCATAATATAGTAGAAATCGCGATGCGAATTTTGGAAGTGGAAATTATCAAGCGAAATTTTTTTTTTCTCTTTTTGATTTTAAAATGAAATCGTTTCCAGAAATGATCACCAGTTATGATATTTTTATAAAGTTGAATAAAAAGAAACTATGAGATTGTGCAGATAATAATAATTTAAATAAATTAAATTTATGTGCAATTCGTTTTTTATCCTATAATGAATTGTTCTATTGCATCATCACAACAAAGAAATTTTAATTAGATTCAAAGTTCAGATTTCTTTTTTAAAATAAAATCACAATAAATAATTATCGGTTTACTATGATATTTTAACTGAATATAGGTATTAAAAAAGAAATAATGATAAAATCGTTGTGCAGATCGTACAAAAATTCAAATAAATTAAATTTATGTGTAATTCCTTTTCTTATCACCTGAATCATAACGATAACAAAAAAGAGATCATCGCGAAACGACGAAGAATAGTGTATATTAATTCTCCATTCTCTTCCTTCCGCCTCCCTCTCCCCCCTCCCTGCCGCGGAATCTTACACGGGCAAAGAAAACAAGGCTAGTAAAATGGCTGGGAGCCGGGTCCGTTTAAGACGAAGTCACAGAACGCTTAAAGGGAGAATTCGAGAGTTGGCAAATTAGCCGCAGGATTGGCCTTATAATCCTTGGAGGAGGATCCCAGCTATTCTCTTTGACTCTCCTCTCCCCCCGCTTCCTTCCCTTCACCCCTCAACCTCGTCCTTTTTCCCGATCCGCGGACCAAGCCGTACAAACCTCTCCCCACTCCCCTCCTCTCTCCCTCTCTTTTCTTATTCTTTAATCCCCCCCCCTCCCCCTCCTCCTCTCCTTCGACCTCATCAACCATAAGGCCACGGTAAAAATTATACGGGGCTGGAGGGAGAGGGGGGCGAGAGATAAGGAGGAAGAGAGACGCGATTGAAAGTAATGAGGCCGAAGGAAGGAGGATCAGAGGGGAGGGGAGGGATCGTCGGTTAAATGCTGCCGGGGCAGGGGATAGATTAATCCAGTTAATTTATCGCCACCTTCGTACCACTCTTGACCACTTCTTCGAGGGAGGAACACGATCTTTCGGGAGGAAAATGTTTATCTCGGGAAGAATCTCTAATTCGATCGATAATTCGCGAATTATTGGCCACGAATTGGGCGTGAAAGAAGGATGGAAGCGATAAAAGATAATTGTTATTGAGAAGAAGGATAGTTTTTTCCCTTTTTTTTTTTTTTTTTGAAAATATAAGAAAATGTAAGAAGAATTCTCGTCGATTCGCAAAACTATTTGGAATAACATTTATTAACATCCCATTAACCAATCCAAAAAGTTTGAACGGATGAAACGATTGTCTCGCTACGTCCGTCGTTTCACTCAACGAAGTAAATTCGTTCCTGTTCCGTTTTCCATATTGAAAAAAAAAAAAAAAAGAAAGAAAGAAAAAAATAACAAAGAAAAAGAAAAAGAAAGGAGGAAAGTTACGAGAAACGTTACATCGCCTGTTAACGGAGCACTTCCTCCCCCTCCTTCTCTTAATTGATCTATAGTCGAATATTACACGATTGGGCAGAGGCATTTAAGCCTCTCCAAAAGTGGCCGCTTAGTCGGTCGTTGGCCGAGATCTATCGTAGAAAGATAGAGCCACGAGAGACAGGGAGCGAGAGAGAGAGAGAGAGAGAAGGAGAGAGGATCATACCACTTAGCCGAGCATTCGGTGGTGAAGGAGGAGAAGGAGGAGGAGCTCTTTTCGCGATCGTAAATAAAAGAAATCCTTGTAATGGCTTTCGCCGAAGATCTCCCCCCTCCCCTTCCCTCGATATTTCCTCCTCCTCCCCTCCCCTCCCCTCGTAGCACGGGCTATTAAGCTTCGAAAGGCGAGGACCTGGCCTGCGCGCACGCACACACGCGCGCGCACTCACACGCACACCCGTAACGAGGCGTAACTGCGCGTAGGCGCTGGAGTCCGGCCGGTTAATTCCTTTAACCCTTATAGACTTGGAGAAAATTTAGGGAGCCGCGTATAAACTGGAGGGAGGGGGAGGTGTCGGGAGGGAAAGCACGGGGGGGAGGGGAACGTAAGGAATACCAGGTGCTCGTGGGATCTTGGAGGCATCTTACGCCCGGACGATACATAATTTATGTCGCGCTCCGGTGGGCTTAAGACAGTATTAAGATCGACCGAACACCAACTATACTATACCCCTTGCACCTACCCCCCCACCCTACCTCTCCACCCATCGCGTTATCTTTATGTCTCTTTTCGCGTGCGCGAGGTAAAGCAAGCGCGAAGGGAATCGAAGTGAAATTGAAGGAAGGCGGTTGATTAAGGTTAAGGTGAGGATCACGTTCGGTTTCAAGTAAGAATTTTAAAGGTAATTTTTTTTTTTTTTTTAGAAAGAAAGAATTTTTGGATGAAGTTTGATTTTTTTGTCGAAGTGGTGTTCTCCTTTGGAAGAAAGGATTTTGGATTTCGAGACAAAGGTAAAAGAAAATGTCACTGTGGTAATTTTTAACGTAATTGTGAAAGTTGTTTTTTTTGGAAATGTTCGAATTTTGGAAAAAGTCTTACTAGATATTAAAATATATCAAATATATTCTTCTTGTGAAGAAGTTTGGAATGTTTTCAATAATTTTTTAACAAAAATGAAGAGAATGTGGAGGATGAATGTAAGTTGAATGTTATTTCGATATAGTTCGAAAATTGTTTTCTTCGAATTTTGAAAATATTCTCCTTGTAAAGAAACTTTTAATTGGAATATTTTCAATCAAATAATTTTTTGTCAAAGATAAAAGGAAATATATTTGTATTCGAACATTTTTCGAAATAATTTTAAAAGAAATCTCGCCAAAATCTATTTCTTTTAAAAAAGCTCTTGACGATGAAAAAATAACTTTTCACCATCGAGTCTAATCTTTAATTATTTCTTTTTCCAAAAATAACAATTTTGTGCTCTCCTTTCGAATATTTTCAGTAACTTTTTGGAGGGTTAAAAGAAAATGTGGAAAGAACCCGTGAATAACACCGTGGCCATTCTCAATATAATTCAAAAATTTTGAAAAAATTTTGGAAAATCGTACGAAAAAGTAAGTTTCCACCATCGAATTTAATCTCAAACAATTTCTTTTCCAAAAATACAAATTCTAGAATATTCTGATTGCGCTTCAAAGCGTTCTCCTTTTTTTTCGAGATATTTTCAATAAAATATTTTTTCCAAAAAAAGCTAAAATGTAGAAATAATCGATGAACACTATGAATCATTTTCATTAATTTTAAGTCTTACCAAAAATATATATTCTCCTTTTAAAACGATTTCTCGAAGAACCACTAAATCATCAAAAAAGTTTCCTTTTTTAATTCTCAATGATTGCAAAAAATAAGGAAAAGAATCGCGAGAGAATCAACGAATGAATCTCGAATGAAAGATTTGATAAATTATGTATTTCAGATATAAGAGTAGAATCGTGGATTCCGTTTCGTCCGAAGAATGCTGATTAGTTGGTATTTCATCCGAGGATCAGCGGGAATTCCATACAGCTTAAGGGTGTTCTTCCTCCTCTGGAGGAGGAGGAGGAGGAGGAGGTCGACGAGGATTCGGACGGTGGGGTGGTTGATACGATGCCAATAGCTTTTACCCGTCTCGTGATTGGCCAAACAGAAACCGTTTCCTCTCTTGACACACGACCGTGTCTTTTTGATCCGATACACGCGTATCCTTGCCGGGGGAAACGGTAACAAGACACGTAATCACGGGCCAACCTTATACAAGGATCGGGATATAACTTCAACTGGAATCATCGAACATTTTCTTCCGGTGAACGTTCTACTTTTATTATTTATTTTTTTATTTAGGGGCTATATAAGAAATTTTTATAATTAAAAATGTTATTCGTTTATTTAATTGTTAATCTTGTTCAGGCTAAGAATATTTTTCTTACATTCAACTTGGATCTTCAAATATTTAAATTTTAAGATTAATTATTTT
Source organism: Apis laboriosa (assembly GCF_014066325.1). Classification (NCBI taxonomy): domain Eukaryota; kingdom Metazoa; phylum Arthropoda; class Insecta; order Hymenoptera; family Apidae; genus Apis; species Apis laboriosa. The sequence goes on from NW_025222233.1 coordinate 73,338, forward strand.
GGATAAAACATATAAGAGATTTTTACAATTAATTGTTAACCTTGTTTCAAAATTTTTGATTCGAACATTCAAACGTTTAAATTTTAATTATTTAGGATAAAATATATAAGAGATTTTAACAATACAACATATAAGAGAATAATACAATAACAATACAATATATAAGAGATTTTAACAATTTTAAATGTATAAGGATAAAATATATAAGAGATTTTCACAATAATCTTGTTCAGGTTAGAGATATTTTTCTCGAAAATTCTTCACAATTCTTTCACAATTAAAAATATGATTATTTTTATTAAATCTGTTCACATTAAAGACTTGAGGTTAAAAACTTTCAAAACTGTGCGTAAAATATTATCACTGCTTCGAGATTCTTCGTGCTTTCATCAAAAGATTCCATAAACAATTCTTAGAGACAAATGTCACTTTTTTTTTAATTGGAAATATAATTTCAATTCGATACGTCAGCATCCGCTTTCGAAACGAAAATTCCAAAAACTTTCGCAAATATTTCTTTATTCCCTTATCCCTGCTATTATTCCTCTCATATACATATAAATAAACACGCGAATGATAAAGGAAGAGAGTGGATCGAGAGATTGGATCGAGCCAGGGAAGAGATGATGATCGGGGGGAGTGAAGAAGAAAAAAAAAAGGGGTGGGGAATGTCGACGGGAGTCGAAGTCCCCGGAGGGAAAGGGAGGGCGACTTCGAGGAGGATGGAAAAATAATTGAAAATTTTCGGTCAAAGCGGTCAAAGCGGTTGGGCGGCGTTCTGGGGATTGGAAGCGATGTCTTGGCTGGCCGACTCGTGATAAAGCAAAGAGACCGTGCTAAATACTTACATAAATCTGTATTGCCTTGCGCAGCAACACCGGAGAAGAAGCTTATACTGCTCCTACACGACCGCGCGATCGCGCGTACAAACGTCTCGGCGGCCGAGTGAGTGTAACGTGGTGGGGGGAGACGGCTAGCGGAAGGGAGGGGGAGGGGGGATAGAGACGCGCCACCGGCCGCAACGAACTACGTAATAATAATCGGTAAACCTAACCAAAGCGAACGAGAAGGAAGGATACGTAAGTTTTGGAAATTGGATCGATTTTGGAGATTCTTTTTTGGAGAAAAATTTTCAACCACGAAACTTGTATGTATATGTTTTCTTTATATTGGTAATCAAACGTTGATTCGTTATTTAATACGAGGAACGTAGTTGATATATTTTTTTTATTTCATATTATATTTTTCTTCCTTTCATTTTTGTCATTATTATTAACTATTTGTAGTTAATTGTACACTTCTTTCGGCATTTATATTATTCTTATTTCGTTACATTTTTATCATTCTTATTATTTAATTATGAATAAAATGTGGTTGATGTTGAATTGTATTTTTATTATTTAATTACGAAACGAGATTATTATTTTTATTTCGTTGATTGACGTTGCTTAATTCAATTTATATTTTTATGTAATTTAATATTTTTCTTCTTTCCTTTCATTTTTATTATTCTTCGATTTATCGTTTAATTAGGAATGCAACGTAGTTGCATATAAATTGTACATTTTTTTCAGCATTATTCAATTAGGAACGTAGTTGATGTACAAGTCTATACTTTTTTATTTATGTTTTTCTTCGTCGTTGCTATAATCTCGTTATTATTTAATTACCAATATATAACGAAATAATATTTCTTTTCGTTTTATCACTTTTATAAACTTCGTCAGGCTCGTAGTTACTATAATTTCATTATTATTGTATAATCATTTAATTATAAACATACTCGTTATTATTATTAAAATTGTAAATTTAAAAATTATTTAATAATCCATTTAAAATTAAAAAAAAAAAAAACGTTGAATCTAACAAAATTCTTATTAAACAATTTTAAGGATAAATTTTCCTAGAAATAAAATAAAGTAATTTCATATTATAATTATAATCACGAAATTAATCAACAAAATAAATAAAACGTTCTCTCAAAATAAAATTTCTTGAAATCATTATGATGATATAAAGTTCATTTAATAACAAATACATTTTCCTTCGTCCCGTATTTTCAATCAATTAAATTCAACCTCCTCGTATCATTCCTTTTTCTAATCGAATTTTTCTAATCGAACATTTTTGGCTATCGTCGCCGTGGAACGGAACGGTAAACTAAAGACGGCTCTCCTTTCATCCGTTTATCAATTGACTCTCTTGTGGAGCTACCCTCCATCCACCCCCCTCCCCAACCACCGCTTCTTGGCGGAGGCCGTCGACGGGTGGCGCGCTCCGATATTTATGGCTCCCTGTATATTACGCGCTACCTTCCTAACTTCCCACCACTGCACACCTTATATACACACCACCTTGAACGTACCACCATCCTCGATTTACAATCGATTTCGTTCGTGAAACGTTCCACTCGAAATAATCATCATTAACCCCCTACCTCCTTTCTCTCCTCCCCTCTCCCCTATTATATTACTCCTATATAAATATTCGAATCGAGGAATCCAAAGATTGAAAATAGAGGAAAGAGAATGTCAAAAAACCGTACGAAGAAAAGGAAATGTCAAGATTTTTAGAAAGAGGAGAAGAGGAACCATCCTTAAGGAAGCAAAATTTCCTAGAAGAAATGGGATGAAATAAACAGGAAGGAAGGAATCGAGAGAGAGAGAGAGAGAGAGAGAGAGAGAGAGAGAGAGAGA
>NW_025222233.1:76129-89395 GCF_014066325.1 Apis laboriosa
GAGAGAGAGAGAGAGAGAGAGAGAGAGAAGTTCAATCATCAAGAAAAAAAAAAATATTTCTAGATTTCTAGAAAGATGAGAAGTTTGAAGATTTCCAAAGAAAGGAGAAGAAAGAGGAGAGAGAATGTCAAAAAATTTAACGAAGAAAGAAAAGGAGAGATCAATCGCCAAGAAAAGAAAATATGTAGATTTCTAAAAAAGAGGAGAAGAGGATCCATCCCTAAGGAAGCAAAATTTCCTAAAAAATAGTATGAAATAAACAGGAAGAAAGGAATCGAGAGAGAGAGAGAGAGAGAGAAGTTCAATCGCCAAGAAAAAAAAAAAATATTTCTATATTTCTAGAAAAAGAAGAAGAGGATCCATCCAAGCAAAATTTTCCTAAGAAATAGTATAAAATAAACAGGAAGGAAGGAAGGAATCGAGAGAGAGAGAGAGAGAGAGAAAGGGAGAAAGAGGAGTTGGAAGATTTCCAAAGGAAGGAAGGAAGGAAGGAAGGAGGAGAGAAAGAGGAGAGAAAGAGAAAAGTGGGGGAGGGGGTTGGAAAGATGGGTTGGAAGGGGAGGATGGTCGCTCGAATCCGCGGGTGTCAGAGCAATAAATCTGGCGGGTATATCTGAGCTCATGAATGTTATTAAGATACAACCCCCCACGAGGTGGGCGCGGAGCACGGGGGTGTATACGGCGGGAGGGGAGGGAGGGGGGAGGGGTGGAATCGGTTGGGGAGATATAGGCAGAGGGGAGGAAGGAAAGACGTTGCGGGGCGCAGCGTGGTGGATCGCGGCCACCATCGGTCGTTGGGAACGACGAGGAGGAGAGAAAAGAGAAGCGGAACCCGGAGAAACGGTTATGAAGAAATACCGCCACCGGTAATCCCACCATAGATCACCGCCTCTGGTGGGCCGCCTCTCTCTCTGTATCTTTGCCTCTTTTCTTTTCCACCATCTTCGAGTTCCACTTCTTTCTCCTCCTTCCGTTCTCCTCTTCTTTCGTTTGTCTTTGCTCCTCTTCCTCTACTTTTAAATACCGTTCCGGATTTAATGTCTCTAAGATTTGACTCGATGATACCACCAAGAATCGTGGAAAAATCGATTTCATTTCGGATTCGTTTCGATTCCGTTTCTGGAACGAATGGTATTCGGATTCAAGAATTCGAAGGAGAATTTAGCGAAAAGGGTTACAATAATCAATTTTATAATCTATGTATAATGTAATATAATACAAAAAAACGTTTCGAGTGATTCGTTTTTGGTTATTATTTATAGAGAAGTATCAAAAAAGTATCAAAAAAGTAGGTTTCGATATTCGTTCTTGGTTATTATTTACAAAGTATTTAAAAAGTATCAAAAAAGTTTCAAAAAAGTATCAAAGAAGTAAATTTCGATATTCGTTCTTGGTTATTATTTATAGTATCAAAAAGTATTTAAAAAGTATCAAAAAAGTATCAAAAAAGTATCAAAAAAGTATCAAAAAAGTATCAAAAAAGTAGATTTCGATATTCGTTCTTGGTTATTATTTATAGTATCAAAAAAGTAGATCAAAAAAAGTATCAAAAAAGTATCAAAAAAGTAGGTTTCGATATTCGCGGTTACTATTCTTGATTATTATTTACAAGAAACTATCAAAAAAATATCAAAAAGATAAATTTCGATATTCATTCTTAGTTATTTACAAGAAAGTATAAAAAAAAAGTATCAAAAAAGTAGGCTTCGATATTCGTTCTTGGTTATTATTTACAAAATATTTAAAAAGTATCAAAAAAGTAAATTTCGATAATTGTTCTTGGTTATTATTTATAGTATCAAAAAAGTATCAAAAAAGTAGATTTCGATATTCTTTCTTGGTTATTATTTATAGTATCAAAAAAATAGATCAAAAAAGTATCAAAAAAGTAGGTTTCGATATTCATGGTTATTATTCTTGATTATTATTTACAAGAAACTATCAAAAAAATATCAAAAAGATAGATTTCGATATTCATTCTTATTTATTTAGGAAAGTATCAAAAAAGTAGGTTTCGATATTCGTCCTTGGTTATTATTCACAGGGAAACGAAGAAATCGAATCGAATATCTGCACAACTGATCTTTATTTAAGATAAATTCTCAATACCCAGCTATCGTATCGAAAAACTAGGTTTCGATGTACAATTCTTGATCATTATTATTATTATTATTATTATTATTATTATTATTATTATTATTATTATTATTACTATTATTATTTACAGACGAATTATTATTTACAGAAAACGAAGAAATCGAATAAGATAATCGCACTTGCTAAGGATACCAAGTCTCGAAACTCCTCGGACACGTAAGTTCCCCCCCTCCCCCCCTCTTCCACCGGTTGCTAATTAATTGAGCTTTCCAGCTACGAAATGGACCGCGTCCTCGACATCAAAGCGAAGCTTTCGCTCTTCCCCCTCCTCTTTCTCCTTCCTCCCCTCCCCTCCCCTCGAAACCTCGTCTATCAAAGTGTCCTGCTTGCCAATTAATAGCCCGGACCCGGATATAATATTTGTCCGCTCTACGTGTCTTATCTTAGTAATAATAAGTAAATACAGGAAATCTCGCTGGTCACAAACTATACACACACCTATATATATATACATCCATCCTTCTTCTTCTCTCGCATATAAGAAACAAACATCCTATGTTCCCGTTCGAATGATGGAAGAAGAAAAATTCACTCTCGACTCTTCATTCGTCAGAGAATTCGAGAGAGAGAATTCGAGAGAATTCGAGAGAGAGTTGTTAGCTTTTTTTGGAAAGAGGAAGAGGAGAGGGGGGGGGGGGAAAGGAAGAAAGATAATGCAAAAGAAGGGTGGAAGGGAGATTGGAGACGAGGTAAGAGGAAAGACGGTAAACAAAAGCGGCGATAAATTTCATAAGTCGGCGAATTAATAAAAGATTACAGCGCGGTTACTGCGGCCGGCCGCGAGATAAGAAAGACAGTGTGGTGGCGCGAGGCCGAGCGCTCTCTCCAACGGAACGGCCTCGGGACCGCAGCTAAATCATCGGATATCTTTGCCCCGCGATACATAAACCACCCTTCAAGCTTACACGCGTATATATACGTTTCGCGCAACGTTTTCCATCGCGATGCTTTTATCTTCTCGCCGCAAACCTCCTCCTCCTTTTCTCGAAGAGAAGGAGGAGAAGGAGGAGGAGGAGGGCGAGGAGGGGGAGGAGACGTCGAACGGGACGAATAGCAGCGGTGCCTATGGATTTATCTTTCGAAGATATTTTTTTTTTTAATCGATTAGAAACGATGCAATTTTTTTCCCTCTTTTTTTAAATTAGTAAAATAAATTATAAAATTAATAAAATAAAATAATGATTCTAATTCTTGAAGAAATTTGAATTTCTTTTNTTTTTTTTTTTATGAATATTGAACGGTGAATCGAATCATTCTGCTAAACGATGGATTTTAGAAGATTTTAAAGAGATTTGAGATTTCCTTTTATTTTTAAAATAAATTATAAAATTAATAAAATAAAATAATGATTTTAATTCTTGAAGAAATTTGAATTTCTTTTTTTTTTTTTTTTTTTTNGAAGAAATTTGAATTTTTTTTTTTTTTTTTTTTTTATAATATTGAATAAATTGGTGAATCGAATCATCCTGCTAAACGATGGATTTTAGAAGATTTTAAAGAGATTCGAGTCCTTTTATTTTTAAGGAAATTTGTATGTGAAATTTGGACAGTGAATCGTTTCGTTGATAAAATATTGTCAAATGATGAATCTTTTTTAGAATGTCGACGATTATATGATAATAATATATATCGTTGGACGAGAGATCTTGAAGAAATTTGATTCTTTTTATTGTATTAAAAATTATATTATATGTACATAAAATAATTAAATTTGTCAAATAGAGAATCGTTCAATCTTAAAATCAAATCGTTTTATGTATTCATAGATCCATATTCACACCGAATATTCGTATATTGTAAAATAATTTGTGAATCATTCTGTTAATAACGTGTCATTCGATCTTTTCACCTGTTCATCCTTTAAATCGAATCATCCCGCTGATAAAATCCTGTCAAATGATGAATCTTAGAGAAATTTGAATCTTTTTGTAATATCGAACAGTGAATTCGATCATTCTACTGATTTTAGAAAAATTTGAGTCTTTTTTATAATATCGGTGAATTTATATGAATGATGACTCTTAAAGAAATTCGAATCGTTTTATAATACATCGAACAATTTTACGAATCGTCCTGCTAACAACTCAAACGGTGGATTTTAAAGAAATTTGGAAAACTCTCATATGTGTCTTATATGAAATAATTAAATTTCTCAAATAGTGAATCGTTGAATCTTAAGAAAATTCGAATCGTTTTATAATACATCGAACAATTTTACGTCCTCTTAACAATGGATTTTAAAGGAATTTGGAAAACTCTTATACGTGTATTATATAAAATAATTAAATTTCTCAAATTTCTTAAAAAAATTCGAATCGTCCTGCTAATGGATTTTAAAAGAATTTGGAAAACTCTCATACGTGTCTCATACGAGATAATTAAATTTCTCAAATAGAGGATCGTTGAATCTTAAGAAAATTCGAATTATAATACATCGAACAATTTTACGAATCGTCCTGCTAACAACTTAAACGGTGGATTTTAAAGGAATTTGGAAAACTCTCATACTTGTGTATTACATAAAACAATTAAATTTGTCAAAAGAGAATGGTTCGATCTTAAAATCGAATCGTTTAATATCACACCGAATATTCGTATATCGTATCTAAGCCCATTCATCCACGATATAATGTGACCGAATCGCTTGTTTCAATAAGTCGAACGTCCGAACAATCTTATTTCGACGAACGACTCCTACGAGTTTAAATACAGACATTCGGATATCGCAACATTTCTAAATAATCCATTATTCCCATACAAACAAACGAATTATCGATATTGTCACTTATTTTTATTCTTTGTACACGTATATCCACGATACTTTGTCCCTCTTACCTTCCCCCCCCCCCCCTTTGAGATTCGCATCACAAATATAATGAACATCGTTCGACATTTATTTCAATCATATATATATATATGTATTTTTAAATCGTATCCCCTCCCCTCTACATACACTAAAATATACCAGAATTCCATATAACGGTGGCGCGGAATGGCGCTATATTATTATTAGAGTCCCTTAAGTCTAAGAGCCTTAAATCTGCGATAAGTTATGGCTACCCCTTTCCCCTTGCCACCATCCCAACTACCACCCCCATCCACATCCTTATACCATTTCTCTGTAATATCTTAGTCTACGCCGCCGCCTCTTTGCCCTTTATCTCGCATACATTATACGGCCCTGAGCGGGCCACCTTCGAGGGAGGGTGGGGGGCGGCGTAGCTTCGAAAGGGGTCGAAGGGTAATTGAAAATAACTGCCGCCTTCGAAAATGCGTATCTAATCCTTCGTATTCCTTCGATCGAACGGATAAACTTCGGATACGTTTGTTTTTTTCCTTCTTTCTCTCTCTCTCTCTCTCTCTCTCTCTCTCTTTTTAAAATGAATTTTATCGAGTCCAAATTTTCTATTACGTATAATTTTCTCTTCGTTTGAGAATTGAATGAGAATGAAAAAATTTTCCAAGTTTCGTATTATTATTATTATTGAGGGGGGAGATGGATATTAATGGGGAGGGGGGATGACGTTTGAACGTGGACAAGTATGATCGTCGATAAGATACGCGAATAATATAATTTGCTATTTCTGTTTCAAGTTCTAAGTAATACGTAGATTCGAGTTTCGAGAAAAAAAATAAATCAGTTTGATTGATAAATATGAATGTGGAGAAAAGAAAATCGAAGAACAGTGAATAATCTTATCGTGGGTAATTAAGAGGAACGTTTATGAATTATCCCGATTTTTGCATTGGAGTTAGTTTAATTTCACACCTATGACGCGTTTTCTTTATCGATGATCGATAAAATTGATTTAATTGTTGTCGGGGGAAAAAGAAAACTATATATCTCTATATATCTATATGTATTAAAGTTTCCATTTCAGTTTTAATCCTGAACATATTTAGAAAGAAAGATTTCGAATAATTATCGATTGATATTTTCGCGCGGATCGAACGTGTTAAAAAACAAAATTTACTCGCGATAAAATTGGATGCGCCGTTGCGTGTGCATTCGCTCGGCGCACAGGGGTCGGACTGGTTGCCTACGCGTAGGCGCGACCGAGTTTTAATGCACAAGAGCGCGGTGCGCGTAGCGTGATTAAAGTAAAGATACAATCTCTTTACGTTGAGAATAAATTTGAGATTGTTGCGAAAGTACTGATACGAAGTAGGTACATTCTAATACTGCTTTGGTTAAATGACAGGCAAGCTTGATTACCTTATCTGAAGAAGGAAGAAAGTTAAAAACTTGTGGTGGGAGGATTTATAATATAGGGGGCGGGATGGATCAAAGTTTGCCAAAGTTTCGAAGAAACTGTCGAGGTTCTCCAAGCTAAGTTTTGCGGCGCGAACTTAATCGCTAAACGTCCTGATTGGCTCATTATAGGAAGGCTTTAACATGGGAGCCGATCCATCGAATTTCCATTCGCGTGCAAACAATATTTTATGTATATATACATATATAAAATACATTTTTTTCATTTTATAACCATAATATACGTATAATTTTAAATATTAAATTTTTCATTGATAATTAAATCTAAAATTTTACATTTTCAATATGATCTTCTCTTCGAATACATTATAATTCTGTAGCATCAAAATTAAAACACAATTTATATAAAAAATTTTATATTATAAAAAATAATCACCAGTTCAAATATAAAATTATTACAGATTGCACAAATTCGTCAATAATCAATTATAAAAAGTCAAAAAATTCTTCGATTCCTGTCACTTCGATTCTTTTCCATCAAGATATTAAAATTAAATTAAAAAAAAATTAAATCATCGTTACAAAAATACACGTTTCACTCACGAGTTCAATCATTAAAAAAAAAAAAAAAAAATCAATCGATTAACAAAAGATCTTTCAATTCTTCCATCCTCATTTTTTCGAATCTGGATCAGATTCTTTCCTTCCCGTCTCGATCCACCACCCTTTTATCCATCGAACGGCCAACAGTTTATCTCGTTTCTCCTCGTTCTTCGCGCCATAAAGAAAAACGGTCGGTGTCAAAAATCTCGACGAGATCGAAAAATACGTTGTGCGCGTATTTTCTCTCGCGAAGGAGGGGAGGGGAGGGAGAGGAGGAAAGGTGGGGGGACTCCATTAAGGAGGTGAGAAGTACAGAAGTAAAGATTACGCTGGTGGCATTCGTTTCGCCCGCTATTTTCCTCGTTGCGTGGAGTGGTGGAAGGGGAGGGGAGAGGTGAGAGGCAGACAGGACAGCCGCTTATCGCGGCAATAAAAAGCATCGAGCAAGATTGGCATGTTGCCTGCCTGCAATCTTTTCCACTCTTTAAGCATATTTGGGTGCGCACCGGCGCCCAGATAGCGCCACTGAAATACGCTCATCCTCGAGGAACGGCATCCGCACAAGAATCGTACATAAGGAATCGTACGTCGTCGGGGGTGGTTAATTTGCATCAAGCATGGTTGGAAACGATATTTTTATCGAAAGTTTTGCTTCTGTTTTTTATATTTCGATATTTTTTAAAGACAGACTCGTACGATTTAGCGGATATTTTGATTTAATTTAAATAACAGGCATACGATTTATTTTTTTTTTTAATTTTTTTTTTTTTTTTTTTAATTTAATTTAAATGATACAATAATATTGGATATTCAAAGTTGCGTTGAATTTCCATAAAAAAAATATTATTCTTCATTATTTTTTTCTCAACTCTGACATTTACATCAAATATATAAAAAACTAACTCCAAGAATTGTGTATATATGTATCTTAATTAAGTCTTTCCGAACTTTTTCCACCGAAAATCTCTTCATTTATCTATCTATCTCTTTTTATCTACCATAAAAAAAACTCTGCAAAAATTCTTAAATTATCCTTCCAAAGAAAAAATTGAAAGGATATATCTATTATACTTATCTACATTATCTTTTTACCTACCACAAAAAAAAACTCATCTGCAAAAAGATTCGTTTGATTAAATTCTAAGAAAAAATTGATTAAATTGATTAAATTCTAAATCTAAATCTAAATATATCTATATTACATATCACTTATAATTATTATTCATATTATCTTTTTACTTATCATAAAAAAAAAAAACTCACCTACAAAAAGATTCACTTGATTAAATTCTAAGAAAAAATTGATTAAATTGATTAAATTCTAAATCGAAAGGATATATCTATATCACTTATATACGTTATCTATATTATCTTTTTACTTATCATAAAAAAAAACTCACCTACAAAAAGATTCACTTGATTTCTAAGAAAATTTCTAAGAAAATTTCTAAGAAAAAACCTAACCTCCTAAATCGAAAGTTGCCATACATAGCAACTTCCGCTCGCTAATCGCGAACAATAACGTTATCGCGAGAGAAGGGGCAGGAACTTAAACGTAGATAGATAGATAGATAGATAGATATATCGCTATTAATAATATTTGAATGGATGCCGGTTATTCGTGGTTCAGTGCGTCTTTAACGAGATCAGAGGCATCCTCGTCACGACCCCGCGAGGATGAGGTTATGCGCGCGACGACGACAACAACAACACGAGGGAGGGGCTGTGTGTGCATCCGTGTGTTTGAGCATCTCCGAGCATCTACGCGTCGCGTCGATAAAATACACGGTTGATACAGCGCACATCTGTCGATGCTCCCAAAACGGTGGAGAAAGAGAGGAGAGCCTTGGATCCTCGACCGTTTCCGTATTGTCTGTAATCGTAAACCGACCTATCTATCCATCTCTCTCTCTCTCTCTCTCTCTCTCTCTCTGTCTCCGCTCAGACGAGATATAAATGGCTTATTCGAAGGCGAGCGATTAAAGGTCGTAAGTGTGAAGAGAGGATCTCGAGTTCTCTCTCTCTCTCTTTCTTAGTCGCAAGGAAAAATAATTTAGGTTAGGAAGGAGGTTAGGAAATGTTTGAATATTTTATTTTTTCGATTGTTTAATTACTTTTAATAACTATAGGATAAAGTATGTGGAAAGAGAAGATTTTAATTAAAATAAACAGAATTTTTGGAATTTTCTGTATATTTGAAATGTATATTGTAAATAGATGAGAAAAATAATTCTTCGAATGGAAAGTCGATGTAATTTTTCTTAAGTAAAGAAAAATTTTCGAAATAATAATTTCGAGAATTAGAAAATGTTACAAATATCTTTACTTTATTTTTTTCAATTTTCTAACCATCTTAACAATATAATATAGGATAAAATATGTGGAAAAAAAATTCGAAAGCTTTTAATCAAAACACACATAAACAACTCTTCCACTTAGTTTATATTTGAAATGTATATTGTAAATTTTAGAGGTTAGAAAAATGATTCTTCGAAAGGAAATTCGATGTAATTTTTCTTAAATAAAGAAAAATTTTCGAAATAATAATTTCGAGAATTAGAAAATGTTACAAATATCTTTACTTTATTTTTTTCAATTTTCTAACCATCTTAACAATATAATATAGGATAAAATACGTGGAAAAAGAATTCGAAAGCTTTCAATCAAAACACACTCTTGGAGTTAGTTCTGTATACTTGATATAAATGTTAGAGGCGAGAAAAATAATGGAAATTCGATACGAATCTTGAATAAAGAAAAATTTTCGCGTGCCTCGAAAAAATAATTTCCCTAAACAAAATGTTATAAATATCTGACTTATATGTTCAATTAATAAGTATAAAATAAAATATGTTTTGAATATGTGGAGTTAATTCTGTACATTTGTAAATGTCAGAGATGAAAAAAATGATTCTTCGAATGGAATGGAAATTCGATGTAATTTTTTTTAAATAAAGAAAAATTTTCACAAGCCTCGAAAAAATAATTTCGAAAATACTATAAATATCTTTACTTTACTTTTTCAATTTTCTAACCATCTTAACTATTCAGATATAGAATATAAAATATGTAGAAAAAACTTTTAATCAAAACACATATAAACAACTCTCCCACTTAGTCTTGTATATTTGAAATGTATATTGTAAATTTTAGAGGTTAGAAAAATGATTCTTCGAAAGGAAATTCGATGTAATTTTTCTTAAATAAAGAAACTTTATTTTTTCAATTTTCTAACCATCTTAACAAAATAGAATAGAATATAATATAGAATAAAATATGTGGAAAAAGAATTCGAAGAAAAATTTTATAAATATAATAATAATTTCGAGCCTAGAAAATATTATAAATAACTTTATTTTTTCAATTTTCTAACCATCTTAACAATACAGAATAGAATATAATTTAGAATAAAATGTATGAAAAAAGAATTCGAAAGCTTTTAATCAAAACAACTCTTGTAATTCTCTATATTTGAAATAAATATTGTGAATATCAGAGAAATAATTCTTCGAATGGAAACTCGATACGAATCTCGACTAAAGAAAAAATAATTTCCCTGAAGAAAATATATACATAAATATATATATACATTATATAAAAAAAAATATATATATACAATTTTCAATTTTCTAATTCAATTTAATAATAAATAAATAATTTAATAACAAATAAATAATAACAAATAAATAATAATAAATAAATAATTTTCAAATTCAAAACCGGGATGAAAAATTAAAAAGAAAAAAAAAAAGGAGGGAGGGGGAGAAAAATCTCCAATAATGAGAAAGGGAGAAAAGAACAGGAAGAAGAAAAATAAGGAAGGACGGTTGATTTAAACACTTTGGATCGGAGAGTCGCGGAGTTATTTTATTTTCCGTAAAAACCACCCCCTGTGGTAGGCCTTAAGCCCGGTTATAAATAACGGCTTATCTTTTGTCGGCTTCAACGCCACCGCGAGTCTGCACAAAGGCGGGACTCCACCCCCTCCCCAACCGCTACATTTTATGCCTTGTAAGGGGTCGCGCAAAAGAAGACGTCTCTCTGAGTGAGGCGTGCACCCGTAATTGCTCTGGCATGTGTCTGAATCAAATCCACCGCCGGTTTGTCGTCGTCCTTCCGCATCGCAGCACCACCGCGATTCCACGCGTGGATTTGCGCTTTGTCCTCTGGATTAAGGGTGGCGATGATGGTATTTGCCTCCTCGACTCCTACGATTTCACAATTTGCTTCGATTTACTTTCTTTTGGAAAGCGTAAATTTTCTATTTTACTATTTCTATTTTTTCTATTTCTTTTCTCCCTTTCTCATTATTGGAGATTTTTCTCCCCCTCCCTCCTTTTTTTTTTTCTTTTTAATTTTTCATCCCGGTTTTAGTATTTTTCTATATTCTTGTCCAAGCTTTTCATTTCGTTTGGCAGATTTCAGATTTTTGGATAACGTTGGTAGATTGAGAGATATGTGAGTTGAGGATTTTGGATTGAATTGGATAACGTTGGAGATGGTAGATTGAAAGAGATGTGAGTTGAGGATTTATCAATTGAATTGGATAAAGTTGGAGATGGTAGATTGAGAGAGATGTGAGTTGAGGATTTATCAATTGAATTGGATAACGTTGGAGATGGTAGATTGAGAGAGATGTGAGTTAAGGATTTTGGAATGCAATGTGGAAAGGGATATAAAGTATGGTGTGGTGTTGTTGGATATGGCAGGCAGAGGATTAAGTGGATGGTTAGGTGGAGTTGTGAAAGGGTTTGATTAGATTGTGTGATTGGTGACGAATGTTTATAAATGGAGTAGTTTACTGGAGTGTAATCTTTGATATATGTATGATGGTTATTTATTATTATTTATTGATAATAAAGGTAAAATTTGAATGGAAGATTTAGAGATGGAATGAAAGGATAGGAAATATGTGAAGTGTAATACACGTTATGGGAGATTGAATAACAATTTGTTTAGAGATCAATAAATTTTTTTATGAATGTTAAGGAAAATTTCAAGATGCCAAATTATTATTCTTATTGAATAAATCTTCTTCGATTGAAAACTTCATATATTTATTTCCAATCCTCCTCCATTTTTTGAAAACCAAACTTTATGTTCTTATTTCTGATTAATTATGACATTAATTGAATTTAAAAAACAAAACTCTACATCACTTATTTTAAATTAATCACAATAATTAAAGATCCATAAATATTCTTTTCCAATCAAAAATTTAACTCCATATCCTTATTTCACAATTAATCACAATAATAATTCTCCTCCAATTAAAAACTCCACATTATTTCCAATCAATTGAATCAAAAATATCCTCCTCCACTTCTAAAAATCAAACTGTATGTTTTTATTTCCAATTGAATCTCCAAAAATATCCTCCTCCATTTCTAGAAATCAAACTCCATCTTTTTATTTCCAATTAATCACAACATCAATTGAATCTAAAAACCTATTTCCAATTAATTGAATCTCCAAAAATATCCTCCACCATTTCTAGAAATCAAACTCCATCTTTTTATTTCCAATTAATCACAACATCAATTGAATCTAAAAACCAAACTCCACATCCTTATATCAAATTAATCACAACAATTAAACTTCCAAAAATATCCTCCCCAATTGAAAATAAACTTCACATCCCTATTTCCAATTAATTGAATCTTCAAAAGTATCCTCCTCCAATTCCACAAAAAGAACCAAACTCCACATCTTTGTTATTCTCATATATATTAACTCATCTCAAAAAAAAAAAATAATTAGATCTCCAAAAATATCCTCCTGCAATTCTAAAAAAAAAAAACTCCACATTTTCATTTCAAATTAATCACAACAACAATCCAATCTCCAAAACTATCCAACAATCTCCTCCAATTCCAAAAACTCCACACTTTATTATTCCAACTAAATTCATTTCAAGAAAAAAAGAATCAGATCTTCAAAAATATTCTCCTCCAATTCCACAAAAAAAATCAAACTCCACATCCTTATTATTCCAATTAAACTTATCTCAAAAAAAAAATTAGATCTCCAAAAGTATCCTCCTCCAATTTTAAAAAAAAACCAAAACTCCACATCCTCATTTCAAATTAATCGCAAGAACAATCCAATCTCCAAAACTATTCTCCTCCAATTCCAAAAAAAACCCAAATTCCACACTTTATTATTCCAACTAAACTCATTTCAAAAAAAAAAAAATCAGATCTCCAAAAGTATCCTCCTCCAATTCCACAAAAAGAAAACCAAACTCCACACCTTTATTATTCCAACTAAACTCATCTCAAAAAAAAAAAAAA